>NW_019214421.1:0-213899 GCF_002532875.2 Varroa jacobsoni | reverse complement strand
GGTAAATTGTTGTCCTAATGTGACTTTGTTCGATTTGCGTTGAGCACATTTTCAGGCCGCTTTTCAGGATGCTTAGCGAGACGTGTAAAGAGGCGGCTGACGTATTCTGTTATGCTGATAAAGTCACGTAAGATTACGTAGTCCCTAAGCATGATCTGGTGCTCTCCCAATGCGTCGACTGGCTTACGTTGCTCCACTGACATAACATCGCGAAGCACATCGGGATCTTTACGGATTTTGAGCATGCTGATGCTCATATCGAACTCACATAGCAGCTGCTTAAGTGAGTTTTGGACCTCCCTGAAGTGGCCATCGAACCCGCCTTTGCGGGTGAACATCTGATCGAGCGTCGCCTGCTCCAGGCCCACCGCGTAGTGCTGCAGATATCCGTAGACCTTGCGAAATGCTGTCGTTACCTGAAACAACAAGGCCCCTTGTTAGCGTCCGATCGCCTTACTCCATTGATGAGTTGGCTCAAAGAAAACGGCTAGCTACTACTACCGTGGCGACTATAACCGCACAGATACTTCGTCGACGAAGATGAAAATACCATATTATGGAAGTTTCGTCGTTGTTAACTGGTTGTTGTTGTTGATGCCTTAAGCTAAGACGAGACGCACCATCGACTATAGTGCTTCTTTAGCATTGATCTCCCGTTTCACCGGTAGCGATGCCGCTGCCACAGCTATCGCCACCATATATATATATATATATATAAATGCGATATATATAATATCTATCGTATTTCTTTGACTTTCGTCGACTTCAGACCCGTGGCTGGCCTACGCTATCGTTGTCGCTGGGCTTCGCGTCCGACGACGCCGACAACAACAATAACAGCAGGCGGCATCGAGGCATATGGATGTCTCTACTATATATGGTGGGTTATTGTGCGCGTGTGGTGTTAGTGACCGCACAAGCAAGGAAGCAGCCGTCGGGACGTTAGTCCTTGGTCAAGACGAAGCTAACGTACATTGGCTAACAGGTAAATTTGTATTCAGTTCCAAATTATAGTAAAAAGCAACGCTATTTCCTCTAGTGTTACTTGTACTGTTGCTGTGGAATCCAATCCTAGCCTCTGCCAGTAGGTACCAATTTTCGTCCGTCCGTTCGTCGACGAAGGAAGAAGCAGGTATGCATAGTCTATCTAAGCCTTAACATGGAACCAAGGTGGGCGAAAAAGCATATACCTTCTGCTTGTTTCAATCTATATTTGTTCTAGATTTTTATTCCTACGGCGAGAAGCAAGCTCTTCTACGACCACTAGTTAGGCGTAAACTCTAACGGCAGGCCGGACTGGAGTATCGTCACCGACGCTGCCTTCGGAACCGGTACGACTTCTATCTATCGCAAGATCTAATACTTACATTCATCTCTTCAAAGGTCTTCTCAAAGTCCTCTGGGGTTGCAGGTGGCCGTGGCAACCAGTCATGAACATATTGTTGATAAAGACTCTCAAACGATGTTGAGTCGTTATATCGATTTTCCAACTGTAAAAGCAGGCCAAATATTGACATTGGTTAGCTAGCTCGAATTCATTCACGGCATTTCAGCTTTTTTATGTTCTATCATTAACTGTGCAATTTGTAACTTTTTATCGGTTCGAACCAGTCCAGTAAAAATCAACGAATTCATTATTGGCCAACCGTGATCCAATTGATCTGACGATAGTGGCGGCCACAAGTGATCGGGATAGCTAAGAAAAGTGCGAGAAGCTTCTGAAACACAGCCGTGCCACTCAAAAACGCCCGCTGTGTTTTCGAGGAACAACGACGGCGACGACGACGACGACGACGACGACGACGACGGCCTACTAAGTGGCGGTAGGTTGATGCCGATGTGCCGCGATTACGGTCGGCCGAAAGGAGAGTAAAAGCGATAATGGTAACAACAGCAGCTGTAATGACAACAAAGTTGCCGCTTGCGCGAGAATACTAAAGCAATACCATACTCTCAGATTATGCTAGGCCATATAATGTGGAGCTATATCGAAAGCGAAGTACAAATTTGTATCCGGGGTACGACAGTACAGCGCTCTTCAGATGCCATTGCGTAGCGGCCTTCATAATAATGATCATTTTCGTAGTGTCGATATTAGCGATTGCGGTGAGAATATTGGTGAGTTAAGGTGATGCCGTCACCTCGTGTCACGCTCCGCCTGGGTTACAACTAACCCATCACAATTATCATCATTGCTGCGTGCATGCGTGCGTGCGTGCGTGCGCGCGCCTCTTCGTATGTCAGCGGTCGGAGTACGCGCGTTAGGTCATTGCGCCATACTCGGCTGCTGCTGCTGTGACGGTAGGGTATTGTGGTTGCGTATTGACGTTCCGTGGTCCGTGCGTGATGGACAGCCCGTGTACGGCTAACTTGGAGCTGTTTACTTGTGAGTGACTTGTGCGCGCTGGAAACCAGTGGCCCCCCGGCGAGAGAACGTAAGAGGGCCAACTCAGAAACTCCTATACGTCATCAAATGCCATTACCTCCAAATTGGACAATAACTCTGCCAGCTGAACGAGTTGGGTTGTTTTTTTCTAGGTGGAAGAGTTCGTAAAAGTTAAGAAAAGAGTGTGGGCAATATATATAGACGAAATGTAGCAGCGGCCGATTAGCAATGCTGTCCCGATGCCGCAGTAGGGGCTGCGTGATTAACATGAGTTGACTGGCACGAGCTAGGCCCATTACGCGAACTTATATTTGAACCCGTTTGACCCGAAAAGGGATGCGCGAAAGTAAGCGCCGGAGATGAGCGGCCAAATAGCTGAACGCCGCTTGCTTGCTTCGGGTCAACATGATGCCTAGGGTATTATGAGGAGCTATCAGTACGAGAGTCGAATAAGAAAGGAGGATCCAGTAAAAGAACGTTTGTTGCTGCTGCTGGAGAAAACTGTTTGGACCTAGTACAAGTTAGCTGGCAGCTAAGAAATGAAAGATTAAGTGCCTCAAATTACAGCTGCTCGACGTACGAACAGGCCGGCCATCGAACTAATCGTTACGGACGCTGCAAGAACACATGTTACGCGCTACTACATAGACCTATTATATGCATACATACATATAGGCATAGATACAGAGGCCAAGCCAAGCCGTCAAGCTGAGTCACCACCATGAGGTGATCCACCTAAGACCTATCGAACTGACAGACTGACCAGCCTGGTCATCCGTCCAGCCCATCCCGTTCGTGCTTTCGATCTCGTCATTTGCTTATTGTGTACCAGTAGCAACGCGATGGCAGAGAGACTGTTCCTGTTGTTTTAATTTGCTCGTTAAAGGAGACAACGAAGGCATTTGAATTGGTAGAAGTGGCATGAGCGGGATCTTGACGGGGACGTCCACTGACCTACTAGGGATTTCCAACCTCTCACTACCACACTGCTTCCGTCTTATCGGACTGCAACGGCAACGTTAAAGCTCGCCCCCTTACAGTATCCTATAGCTTTAGTAAAATAATCAAGCTATTGAATATTGCTACAATTCGACCGCTGTCGATGTACGACAGAATGCGTTGAGTTTAACGTAATCGCTGCTACCGCCTGCCCCGGCAACGGGGGTTGCTTCGTTCCCCATATAAGCAAAAGCAGCACCAACGGATAAATGCAATTTTCGGAGAAAAGAATTGCCATTCGTTGTTCCTGCCCGTGCTGCTGGCGCCGCTGTTGTTATTTCGAGTCAAGTGCGCTAATTCCCTGGAATAGTCTCTGGGTCGGTTCATGTACCAGCAAAATCTACCCTTAAATTCGTGCAACATCGCATGATCGGGTTGAAATAGGCGTGTAGCAGCAACATCAGGAACTAACAGGCGGGTATAACACAGGGACAAGGAACAATCCGGAGGGGGGGCTGCACGTCGCCACTGGGGTTAGAAAGGATATTGTTTTGAGGGAGTACTAGTCCAGATGAGTGGAGAGATCGATGAGTTTCCAGGTAAAGCCGACGGGCAGTTGCTTGCCGGATGGATATCAGAAATGGACCGAAGAGAGCGTGTGGAAACCAAGGACATCGAGCAGTCTCGTTTATTCATTGGCTGCCCCAACTGCTTCTCCGACTGGCTGCTGTTCGGACAGTTTGGGGATTCCCCGGAACCATTCTACCCCCACATATCAACCGTATCCCCGTAGCCCCATCTCAGGAGCAGGTTACCCTCTCCCTCAAAGGACCTGCTTGGTCCATGTGGTTCGCACGCGACTCTGCCGGCGTCCGTTTGTTGCACCTACGTTAAGGCTAGTAGTTGTGGATACGCCATAACCATCATTACCAAATAGACTGGCGCAATGTTAACTGTCAAATCAAAATTAGTCCGAGTACTTATTACCTATATCATTTTGATACGATGCAAACAGCACTTCTGTTAAAAATAAGGCATGACTATAAAGGTGAAAAAGTCTCTACCTGTTTTCCGCTGTCTGTCAGGCTTTGGTTCCTTCCTCAGAAGAGGCTGCCTGTACGAGAGGTACGAATGTATTTACAATTATTTTTAAGGGATTCACCACCGGCCTGTCGGGTGGGGTGTTTTTTCAGTGTAGTGGCATGTACCGTAGAAGAGGCCTAATGGCTGGCAAGAGCTAAAGGCGCACGCGGAAAGAGTGAATGAGAAAGCGACCGGCTGAATGGGTCAGCTGGTTACGACCAGTGTCTGCCGGCAAATGGTCATCGTTGTTGTCCTGCCAGTGGTGGATCAGAATGACCGGTGTCGTGCCGTTGTCACTGCAGCGAAGAAGTGCAGAGAAAGCAAGTAAGCTAGTAGACCCTGACCATGGAAAGTTGCCGTTGCACAGATGCAATGAGTCCAGCGGACTGACTTTGTGGAGCGTGCCCGCTGCGTCGTCGATTCGTACTCTCACACACACACACACCCACCCAGACTCTCGCCCGCCCAGGCAGTAACACGCGGCTACTGCAGGACGCGGCCTGGCGTCGCGACGGTCCTGCTACCCCCACCCATCGGGCGTTCCAGGAAGAGCCCAGAGGAAGAATCCTCAGCCACGAGCTTTCACCATCAACACCGACCGACCAAGTAAGCCAGCCATAACATAGTAGCAGCAGTCAAGATACAGTAATCGGCGGCGGCAATAACGCTGGAGGTTGTAGTGGTCCTACTGAGCCAACGAGACAGTCGACAGCGGCAGCAGCAGCAGCAGATACCACCATCGTCTCCGAAGAGGAGTCTGAGGAGAAGGCGCGCGGGGCGATGGGGGCAACAAGATAGACTGCGCGCGCTCCATGGAGTCATAGCGAACTCATCGCCTGGCGTCAGAAGCCCATGACCGCTTAGCGAAGTAAGCAGTGGACAAGGCGCTTCTCAGAAACAACTTGTTGGCAGTCGTAGGGCTGTCGGGCCCGTTGACTCCGGAGAGACTCGAATGATGATGATCAGGATAATACTGCTGCTGGCGGTTGTAGTATTGCCATGCGACGCACTCAGACCGAGTCTTCTTGGGTAAACCCTGTGCAACTCTTACGACTGGCGGATAGTGTCGCACGAACAGGCAATAGTACCAACAGTCACTACTATATGTCTGTATCATCACTGAGACAGTCGCAACAAAGAAAGCACTATGGTGCACAGTTCCTGTGACTTTCCAATTGGTAGTCGTAATTTACTTTAGCCTGACATATTGACAGCTTTGTTTGCAAAATTTTTATTAGACTGTTTGATTCAAATCACCTTTGTCAGTGTTCGGGCGTATAATGTACAGTTCAACATGATACTACTGCTTCAGTCTTCTGTAAACGTAGACGTAAAGCAAAAATCACACAGCCAGGCGCAAAGACGATGCGATATTTCGGTGACTCTTTGCACTATCATTATTCTGATCATTTCGGAAGATATCGGCTATAAAGCCATCAAGTTGCAGCTAGAGAATCCGTTTCAACGGTTGGCCAGCTAAGTCGCTCGCACTGAATATTAATGTGATGTTTATGATATGTGCAATGTCAATCAGTAAAAAACAAGAATAAAAAAACTACTAGCTAATAGTAACAGAAATGCAGACATATACGATCGCTGATGGGGCTAGCTAAGGAACTATGAACACTTTAGGCGCGGAAAATCATATTTCAATAATAATAATAATAAGAAATGTATATGTACATATACACGAATAAAGGCGAAAATAGGTACTTACGAAGAGTTTTTTCTTGTGGCCAGCTTCCAAACTGCTTATTCGAGCGTGGCGACCGATCTCAAGTAGGAGTGACTGGAGCTGGCTCCACGTCTTAACTTCAGGGATATCTCCCAGCCCGTCCTGACCGCACGGTGACGTCCAGGTAGGAATGCCGTTGATGACGTGACCGCTGCCTCGGCCACTGCTGCTTTGAAGGGGAGCCGAGATCGCGCCGTCAGTCCACAGAGAAAGCATGCACAAAAGCACTGAAAGTGCAAAACCGGTCATCGTTCCGTTAGCACCGAACGAACCCATGTCACATGGACGAGTCAACAGTTGATGCCGACGAGCAATATATAGATATATATACATATATATCTATAGAGTTTATGTATTCCTGAGGCTCACTGGCACTAGGGCTCACTGAACACAGATGAGAACGGAAGTGAAAACTTTATCTTTGGTGTGATTAGACTACGGGAGCTCTGAGGCTATTTAACGTTTGAGGATTTCTAGTTCAAACTAATCTAGCTAGACGTATCCAAGCTTCACACATCAGATATCGCTCGGGCAACTCATGTGATTTAACCGCTTTAACATTAACCGCGCCATAGTTTTGTATCGTGTGAGGGCAGCCCTGGCGGGCAACCCTCGCCCGCTGGAGAGAGGGCGCTCAGAGAAGGAGGGATCACACGCGAGCCGGCTTCAGCAGCAGCAGCATTAGTATATTTTGCCGCTTGAAGACTTCACCGGTAAACGAAATCGCCACCGCCACGACCGGTGAACGGAATACCGACCCAGCCGACTGGGTTAGAGTGACAGACCGAGAAGAACTATATATATATATTGATAGATGTTGTCTTAGATAGGGTCTCTTGTAAAGTGGGTATATTGGCAAGCAATAGGTAGAAAAAGGATAATGCAAACACTTAATCGCATCATACCGCCGTCACGTCGGTGGTTTCTATACAGCTCTAAAGAAGTAATCTATGATGATTAACAATAGTTCAATGGAACCTAATGAGTAAACCCGTGATAGCCGATGTCATGGTCAGTGTCAAGGCTGCGCGTGATACGACACAAAAAAATTTCATTCACTGTTTCACTGGGTGATGCAGTAATAGCGACGAAGGCTGAACTAGACACGCTTGGTTACCTTGAAGCTTCAACGCCACCATCGAAGTGTGAAAAAAAATGAAACCAGAGCAAAAATTTAAAAGGACGTTCCAACAGATTTAAGATAGAGGCTAATGAGGCACCTGACAGCTTTGTTTCATGGAGAATTTCGCGACCGATTGTTGATCTATTCCAGCTCTAACTGTGCCATTTTTCTTTTCACGGTACCCTATGGGATGGATTTATGCTGCACATATAATGGATTCCGGCATTCTCTATATGCTATAACACGGGTTGTTTCATTGAACTTCTGCTGGAAGTGAACTAGAAAGTTTTAGATTTTGTCTTTCTTGAATCGTTTATGTTTTAGATTATCGATGTGAATTTTCAACAACACAGAGATATTTTCCACCCAGTAACCCTAGCAAATTTATCTTTTTTCATCAGATTCAATCCTGCCAGAATTGTTGCTTCATTTGAAGTATAGGGATGTACATCTGTCGACAAAGTATTAACTTAGTGGAAGTCACTCATATGAGTGGAATTTTTTTGTGTCCTTCAAGTTTTCATTCAAATTTATTTGTGTATTATGCTGTTTCTTAGCTGTTGACACATTAACTGTATCTAAGTTGAAGTGCGTTTTTCTCGTACTTTGCTTAACAGTTTGCGTGAACACACAGAAGCTATGTGACCTTGTGGCAGTAATAACAAACAATGGCTCGGAAATTGTCTTTTTCGGTCCAGTTTTCTATTGTACAAGTGCCGGGGCATAGTTATGATCTAACTATTATTACTAAATTTTTCTTTTATTTCGCTGGCGTTGTGTATATTTGCCCTTTAAATTTACGAACACTGAGTTATGTTTGACACCCACTTGTACATATATATCTCAAAGCTGAGGAAGTATCTAAAGGTTTTATTGGGCTCACTTTACGTGTGGTCATTTGTTTACCATGTTAACGTGTCTTTAAACCCTTGTTGAAATTGTTCTACAAAACTCCCCTGTAATTCTTGTAGACATCCAATGATTCATCGAAAACTCGTACACAGACCAACTAAGTTCGCCATTTTTTGGCAGTTTCCCGTCATGTGAGGCAAACACACGTCCTGAAGGACGTGCGTTTGCCTCACATGACTTTACTCGTTTCCTTTAATCTCTATTACCTATATATGCCATGATACTATACTCGAGACTACATGCCCGTGACCGAGATTTAATCTCTGCATGGTATGGTATTGGAGCATTAGACGGACAAATACCGTATCCAATAGATAGAGTATATACGAAGAGTATGAATTGCCCTAGGGTGCGGGTGCTTCTGCGGCCGGGTAATAGCAACGGTAGGAGGCACCATCTGTCGACTACTTGAACCTAGCCGTGCGTAGCAGCAGCTTTTCTTTGTACCCCTTCAGCATATATATGTATATACATATGGTATGGAAACGTTCCGAATGAGCGCAACTGTGTGAATGAGCAGCAGATAAACAAATCTCCCATAGAAGCGGGATCGAAACAAAGAAAATAAACGTGCTAATGTGTCTGGCCGTAGGCTTCCTAGTCGCCAGCTCCACCGTTACAACTATCAGAAGAAGTACGTTCAGCTCATTGGTGACCACAGTAGCTACTGGGGACCAATCGACGTCTTAAACGAGTTGCCAAACGAAAAACTTTATCAAGCAGTCGCCGACTAAAGGCAGGCGAGAGCAACAACCAATCTTGCTATGGATAAATCTTACCTAAAATAAATTCGATGATAATACCGTCGTTTAGCCGGGAGTCCTAGCCGTAATGGAAAGGTCATATTTGTCACGTTTAAAGCCTGCTGTATACCTGCTATCTGGCCACGACTACGTAGAAGGAAGCTCGGACAAAAGATGTGAGATGAAAAACATGCAACCCTTGGTTCTATTTGCTATCGATCTCAAACGGATGTGCAGAAAGAATGTGCCCGCGTTACGAGAAGCCGCTACTAACAACTAATTAGAAGGGGCAAAGCTTATCCGTTCCACTTGCCTTTTATGACTACTATACGATAATGCTGTTCTGGATAATTGGGGACTTCATATGATGCATACTGTCCGACTGCAGGACAAAGTAGGAGACGCATTGCATCAATATAGGCAGGGTTATTTTTAGCAGAAGCAACGAATGATACGTTTATTAGTTTGCATCATAGACCTAAACGTCTTGCGAGCGGTCGTTAGACACAGATTGATAGGCTCAGAAGAAGCCTTCAAAGCCCGGTTCCTTTTTACAGTGATACTGTTATATTGCTTAAACGATCATATCGTATGGTATGAAGTTCATCGAGGCCGCAATAAGATCGCAATTATAGATTCTTTTTTTGCAAATAGAAGCTAAAAGTAGGACCCGTTAGTTTTACGAGAAGAATTTACTTTTTGCAACTACCTTGAGCAACCCAGAAAGATTAAATAACGTTCTATAATCGTCATCGTTATGACTATGGCTTACTTCACCGATAGCGATAGTTGAAGCATTGCAAGCAAGGACAGGCGCAAGGATCGTTGCGGCGGTGGATAAGGACGACGCGTACTCGTTAGAATCCGAACTCCAGTTCCAAGTAGGAGCCAGTACAAAGCAAAGATAGCCAGTTAAGAGGGCTAAGTCCCTTCTGTGTTCCCGGTTGCCCCTGTTTGATAACGACGCAGTGACAATGGTGACGATAGGTCGATTGGATAGGATCGCTTCGACATCAGAGCGTGTCAAATTCCGCGCATAGCTGACGACGACGCGTATTATACGATACAAATCCTATAATTATGGGCGACGACTGCAGCGCCAGTAGCAACAGCCATTTTATACTCACTAGGCCATATAACGACGCACGCGCGCGCGCGTAATGCATAAAGTCGGCCGACTCTAGTAGTCATAGTAGAAACAGCGGCGCGAACGTTTTTCTCTATGCGGGCTGCTATTATGAGGTCCGCTTGCGGCCGTTCGAGTGGCCGGCTGAGGCGAAACTGTCTGTTAATTGCAGTGGAGTCATCGTAGGAATACGACGCCGCTGCGTCTTGTGATCGCGTTAGTCCCGCTCTATTGCATATGTATCGTCCTAGTTAGTCAACGACAGAAAGCAATGACTCTCGATGGCGGCAGCGGCGTCATGGTCGTGGTCGTTATTTTTATTGTTTTGACAGGCATTTTTTCGTCGCATTCGTTTATAGTGGCTGTATGGCTACGATTGATGAACCAGCGGATGAGTTTTAACGATTTGATACAATATGTATGTTTACTATGCTATAGATAGATGGGAAATTCCGTCCGTTGTACAATTTCGAAAAGAAAGCCTGTGTTGTGTCTGTCCGAAAGAGCTCAAGTGTACATTTTTCGGAAACATTACAGAAGTTCAAAATGAAGCAAACGCGTTACCTATTCTTGTTCGATAAGTTCGACAGACAAAGGAACGTTTGCTCGTCTATCTATACCTAGATATGTGTGTGTGTCGCGTGTTGTACACAATGATCAAGGGGGCTGAGCGCTGCGGTACAAAAGGAAAACTACATCCGTCACGCAATTTTTCTTGCAAGTGATTCAGAGATGGCTGCAAATAGATCGGTATCATCTGATCTGATATACTGACTGACTGTGACGAATAGGCATATTAATATTATCGGTAGTGATATCAAAACATTGCTTTAGAGGCAACACAGTCATTATTGTCATAGGTCGCCACTTTTCCCTAATCGACCAATGCCGATTTTGGTAAGACATCTTGAAAAATATTCGGATTTTTCAGTGCGCTATACTAAAAGGCGGGCGGGGGAGGTCTAAGCAGAAACTATATATAGTGTCTTTCTGTACAACTATATACCATAATGGTTAAAAGTAGCTGCGCTCCGAATTAGGCAGCGAGAAATTGAAGCTTCGACAACCTAGCAACTTATAAATCTGGATTTGCCAATCTTACAAACGAGTTCAAGTTAAGCTGTACACAAATGGAGTACTTGTTCCTGAAACTAGAAAATGAAACTTGTTATCTGATACATTGCAGGAGCCCGTACTCGTTTTTTTTTGTGAAATTGGAACACACGCCGAAGCTCTTCAAACGACTTGCCCCGCATCTAACATAAGTTACTGGTGCTCCGAGGCTACCTGCCATAACAGAGGTCACCTTAGATACTATTATTTTTGTCAAATTTTCGCGTGGTGCTCACCTTGATTAGTCACTTTTCAATTAGATACTCGCCAATCATTTTACATTACCAGCAATATAACGGCCTACAGAACCCGACTAAGTTGCTCTGTTGGTTTGTCTTTGTACGTCACACTAAAGCATTGTTTTAAAGTCTACGCGCACGTAAATGTTTGCGTGACGCGTTGATAGATAGAACCTTGCAAAGCAAATAGGCAACATGGCGCATTACGTTAGCCTCCCTAACTCGTTCCTAAAATACATGTAAACAATAATTCGTTGAGCACAATTGATATGTGTCGGCGCACTCGGATCAGGCCTGCTGAAATATTAGGAAAGCACATATATATGTATGGACGTGTGTCTGTGTCCGTAACCTCAAACCCCGAGATAAGAAAATCGCAGAACATCCTGAAACGTACAAAGTAAATACGCCCCGCTATGCCTAAATACTGCTGGCTGGATTTACGACAACGGAAGTATTGCGTCGGGTAGCTTCGACCAGTCGGAAAATCATGCGACGCATGTACCAGCATCGGAAGCTTCACAAAATACAGCTCTCGCATGATAAGTCACCGTGTCAACCAGAACGACTTGCAGCTATTGTTACGTTTGGGTCTACCGGATCACTGACGTAACCAGGCCTCTGACGTTTTTCACGCTCTGCATTTCGGTGAGACTCTCGTTATTATCGATGACAACAACGACCACAATACGAAAAAATGGGTTGACGCATTCGTATCGTGACAAAACGTACTATGCCAGCGTACTTAAAGCAACTAAAGGACGAAGATTGTCATTGGCATCTTCGTTGTAGATAAACTGATGCCAATCAACTGGTTTCAGATGACGATTGTTTTTAAGCACTTGTTGTTATTTTATAGAAACAAAAAACATCTCGCGCAAGTTTATGTGCCAAACATTGGCTTATTTAGAAGATCTTAACGATAAGCTTAAAGGGCCAGACCAATAATGTTTCGAATGAAACAATTTCGCTTAGAAGAGAAGTCACCTAATACCGACAAAGTTGTTTCAAGTCGGCTGAGAGAAAATGTGAAATTTTCAAATAGTAAAATGAATAGTCAAGTTAGAAAAATATCTGAGAACGCCTAAAGTGGATCTGAGCTGAATTTTTCAGCAACTGAATTGTGGTGTCAACACCTCAAGAGACGCTTCAGAGCGACGTTTTCTGACATAATGCAAAGGATTCAAAGAGCGCGATCAGAAAGACTTCCCAAAAAGACCGTAGAACCCCATAGAAGTAATATCGGGTCTGTAAAGACTTCGCAAAAGCAATTAATGCGAGAATTCTAGATAGATATGACCACCGAAATTTCACCACCAAAGCAAAAGTGTATCTTTCGGTGTCCGCTCTTGGGCGGTCCACAGTGTTACAGACCACACATACAAAGACAGCCAGACTCAGACAGGTGGCGGGTGGGGTAAAAAAAAAAAGCTGTCTGTCGCAACACAAGTCCTAATATACAAATGTCCTCTACGAATTTCGTTTCGACGCCACCCTGATCCTACACCGAAAAACGGAAACTGGTTCGTATGCATTCGTTGGGGATCCTTTTTATAGCGCAGAGATAAAAAAAAAATCAAAACCATTACTGGACCTAGAGCAAGCTAAGACTGTCATCGGCATTGGGCACATTCTACTCGTACGCCATCGCAGTTACAATGGAACTTTTTAGCTGTTGAAGTTTGTAAAAATAACAAAAGTATCGGACGCAGGTAATGAACTGGTCAAGTACATTCACCTTCTATAGAGGTACTTGACTCATGTTCGCATTTGAGGCTTTATAACAGAGAAGCTAGTTGGCGGGGCAAATTGCTGGCTTTGTTATTACTTCTAGTCGTACTATTATCCTTTCGATTATAGGGCGGTAGGAATCTATTGTAACGAAGGCTGTGTGTTTGTCCACATGCATGCTGCGAATGTAAACACCTAGGCCTTCTTTTCAAAACTAAATAAGCAACAAGGCTTAGGTCCGACCGAACATACTGTTCTTTGGTGGACTTCGTAGCAAACATATCTTTCTCTCTTTTGGTGAGAAACACTCGAATCGAAAACGTTGAGTGGGTAGCCGCCAGCGTCTTGATACTGCGCGATCTGCTCAATGATAGGTACAGCTAACATCTCCCGCGTATACTAAGTAGCGAACGCCTACTTTGAGCCTTCGTAGTCGTTGTTGTAGTCGCAATAGCAGTACTTCGGTAGCCGATCGAGGGCTGCATCAGGTGTGTAATGGCACCTGAACCTACTGCCATTCGATAGCGGACAATAGCCCCACACTATGCTCCAATAACCGAATAATCGAGTTCATATACTGTACGCTAGTTTACGGTGACGACTGACGCCTTTGCTACTTTTCTGTTTTGTTGGCATCGTCCGTCGAACTGCTGCTGTTCTATCGAACGATGATGACTGCCACTTGTTAACCGTCGTTAGGCGCTGGGTTCGGTGATTGTACTGTGGAGTGAGTCCGATTTTCATTTGTGCTTCACTGCAGGAGGACGAGGGCAAGGCACAAGTACACGCAAGAACGAGCAGACAACACGCGCATCTTCTCACTACCTTCTGTATTAGCTGTGGCAGTTTATAGCGGTCGCCATATGAGTGCGACCCTAAGGGCTAGCATTTCTACTGCCCTGTCACAAAAGCCGCGATCGCTTTTAGAAGCAAACCGAATTATAGTTAAACTACTAAAGCCCAAATAAATCAAGTCTGGGCGTTCGGTTAGCGAACGGTGTTAATATCGGTAGATGGCTGGATCCATTTTAAAGCTTCCAGCTAGAACCATAGTGATATAATTAAGAAAGGAAAATGGAAAGGAGATCAACTGTCCTACCGGACCTTAACCGGTCGAACAAGCTTACTTTGCAGCCTGGACCATTGCTGCCTAACTAAGTCACGACCTTCAAATGTGATGTTTGGGAAAGACTTTGCTATGTAAGGATCAATGAGCTCGTACTTGAGATCGACGAACTCTATGTTCTAAAGGAAACTACCCGAGCTGAGACGATCGTAATTGCCGCTATTTAGTGCGACAATCGTACGGTACGTTCTGCGTTCTTGCAAGTTAAATCGGTCTACAGCCTAAACGAGTGCATCTAGGAGCAAACAAGATATAAAGCGAGATGTCTTCGAATCCGCGATGCTTCCCGGTAGCGGACCCATTACTGTGTTTGAGGTTGTACCCCAGTGAGCGTGTGCTGTAGTAACAGGTTCTAATTTGCAGTCAACGGGCCATATATACATACATTTATGTGTATGTATACACATATATGTACATATATATAGACGGCGAAACAACGTGAGGTGATGCTTAGCTGGCTCCTTCTGTGAAGAATCGACGTCGTCCTCCTAATGGCGTACAAGCACTTCGAGGTCTCGCTCGCTCTACCTCATCTAGATGCAATGTGTGTTGGCTGCAATGTAACGCTGTGCGAACTGTATAACACTGTGCGATAGCCAGTCGAGCAAGCGAAGAGAACCGACAATCATCCAATTGAAGCGAACAAGAAATGACTTCAGTGAAGTTGCGGCCTTTAACAAAGACCCTTCAGGGAAGTGGACATCTCTGGCTTTTGGCGGCCATTTAAAAAGGTAACGGGTTACATTGGCCTGTCCGGTACACAAACAGCGCATAACAACAATGATCAACGAGGTGGCTCGTTGCTGTACGCAGAAGCGGTTTTCGCTTTTGAGCTGAAAAAAGAAGGGAAAGGAAGAGACAGAGTTTTTGCACTGAAGTAGCCGACTGAAGCAGAAATCTACATATGGCGTAAGATTGTCAAAGCAGCGAAGCTTTGGTTATTCCGCCCGGAATCGCCTTTCGGATTATAACTGGTTTCACACGACGCATGCTCCTTCTATGAACCATGAATAACACGAGGGGATAATAAGTTGAACATCACAGTTTGTAATCAACCGACATCAACAAGATCTTGACAACCCCGAGCTGAAAACACCGATTCTGGATAAACTGCGGTACCTTTGAAATGTTAGCTCTTATTAGAGAGGTATCTCGAACACTACAGAAGAGCTATTTCCATTGAGTTGCATGGAAGAAAGGTGGCATCGTTCAATTTACACGCAGCGAATTGCGGTTCGGCCACTTGTGTACCCTTAACCGCCATTAGGTGGAGACAGGTCTACCAGGGAAGCGCTACCACGCTTCAGATTCAGAAGTCGGATAGCTTACTGAAACCAAGTGCTTTGCGGATGAATGAGATCCCCGCCTCCCCAGTGGTCAGCAGATGTTCGCCACTTGCTTTGATTGAGCCGTACCCTTATTGATGGCTATTAAAGCTCGTACTCTACTAGATGACCTGTTCGTGGAGCACCTCGGGTTATCTTTTGTTGATACGGTGCATTGTGGGGAGAAATTTTGAACTCAAGAAAGTAGTCTCCATTTATTAAAGATCAACCTCCGCTTTACTCTTTCAGGTAACCACCGTAGCCGGGAGGCATACAAAATCGAAAAGGCATCTTGAAATGGATCATGTGCAGCTATGCGAAATCAGCCATAACGTCGTCTATTATGTCTGTTTGCCTAATCTGACCTTGGCTGATGTACAGTCGAGTAAAGGCTAGTAACAATTTTCCAGACTTGTTCGACATTACCGAAGACCATGCACAATAATGCCGCGATCCTATACATACTGCCAGCCATTGGGAGTTCGAGAACAGTTCATTATCCCGTCCGTGTGACATAAACACAGTCACCCCTCCGTTGACATTTGCCTACTTTCTCTGCATAGCTTCCCCCCTTCCTCTTGAATATATACATTTAGACATATATGTATATGTTGAGGCTCTTTTCTGTTGACTAGGTCCTTTCTGCTCGTATACTTGCTGGCGCACATAGTCGTTGAGGCCGAAAAACACTCAGAGGGATATTTATTATTATGGGCGAAACAACCACTGACAAAGTTCAAATACTTTTTGCTTTTCTTTTTATCTGGTCGTGTTTTGTTCCGTTTTTTTCTCTCAGTGGGTGACCCAACGTTCGACGCGAAGGGGGGCGGCAGACCGAAGCGGAGACGTACCGACCTGTTCCTCAGTCCCCTTTCGCTGTCTCCCTCGATTCGAACCTACGCCGTGCTCATGTGTGCGTCCCTTTTACGTCCGTCCCTTTAGTCGTTGACTCGGACACGAAGTTTCGTGTCGTTCCCGTAAACCCTTGAAGAGCTGAGGACGACCACGACAATGGCGAGGAAGCACTGGGGCTGACGGTAGAGGGGAGGGGGGATATGTAGGCAGCGGTCGACTGTCAAGTAGTCGGTCGTCTGCTACAGAGCTGAAGCTCGTTTACGATGTCACCCACCTAGTCATTGTGGCACCCGAATGAGATGTATATGGTGACATACATGACCCGACAAAGGCGGTCCAATGATTCCCGCTGCCAGTTCTTTGTTCCAAATATAGCATCACTACCATCGTCATAATCGTGGACAACAACAACACCAGCAGCAGTCATATAAAGTATTTCACTCGACTGGACTCCACCACGCATGCGAACGTATGTACATATATACCAACACGCATACGTACATAGCGGCGACCGCCACATCAGCCACGTCGACCTCGAAATCTCGCTGCCCCTAGAACCGTTTCAATCTAGGCCACTCTGCCGGGGCCTTACCGAGCCATTATCACAGCCTCAGAGATGACGTAAAATGTGCCAGAACTTACTGCCTACTTACGTCTGTGTGTCGATGATCCAGTGCCAAAGCTACAATGCGGCTGGCAGACAATTGACAGAATTTTTCCAGCGGGAATACCCACTTATCCATCTACCCCTATATCGCTAATTTTTTCCTCTTTCCCAGGTTGAAAAACGTTGACAGACAAAACAGACAATTCGGAATGCGTACGGATACTTCTCGGATATCAATGGGGCCAAATGCCAGAGGCCGACGGCCGTAACATCAAAAGTGTCCAGTTTAACAGAGACAGGTATAGAATCGGTGAGAGGAGCATGTGAGATTGGCGAAGAAGAGAACTTCATTACACGGCAGGGATGAACGTACCATACACGGAGTGCACGTTGCACATTACATGTCAGGTAGTGTCGCATGTGATCCGAAAAGACGGGGGCGGCACTGCTATAATTTTTGTACAGTAAAAATAGTGCCAATAGTAAGTAGGCAGCTTTTTTTTTAAATGAAGCCAACCGACATATGCATGGTCGGCAATAGTTGCTTGAGATCAGTTTTCGCTTACTGTTCAGTGCTGCTAGCTTTTGAATGAGTGAGTATGTCGTTAGCGGCTTAGAAAGAAAGTGGCTGGCTGCCGCGCCAAGCGGGATACGATATTCCTTATGCGAAAATACTGCAGCGGTATGCTGCCATAACGTGACGGGAGCGCGGCGTTTCGCATGTGAAGTAGAAAAATCTACAAATGAAGTTGGTTAAAAGATGACATGGCAAAACGTGTTGGGGGAACCGCTGTTGAGGATGAGGTATGAGAACAACATCGCTTTTGTTCAACTTCTATATCCTCATCTATCGATTTACTGAAAAACCATCCGTTTGTGTCTGGTTTACTTTGACCACTTGAGCAAAAACGGCTTTGACTGAGGGCGGACTCGTTCGATTCGAATCCACATACGACGTCTCCTCTTGATCCTCCACGTCTCAGCGTTGACGTTAAGTCAACCAGCAACAGCAGCAGCAGTAAGATACTGTATCAAATAGCGGCAATGACAGCATTGATTGCTGATGGCACCGAGAGGTTTGCCAATCGATGTCAGACGACCCCTCTTTCTTTTTTCTCAAGACCATTTGTCGTGTGCTCACCATAGTTTTATTATCACTGTCGTTGAGGGTCTTCAGGTTTTTAAAACGCCGGCAGGTCGCCCTTATGCTTCAGTAACATATCGCAATGAAGATCCCGTTGAGTGGAGCGCTCTGTTCGAAATTTTCCTATTCTTACCTTTGCTATAACAGCGAAAAGGCTGCGAAAGAGACCGGCCGTTAACCCCTTAATCTGGTTATGAAAAGATAAAGTAAATTTCGTCAAGCGTACACATCATTCAACTTGGGACCCATATTGTTTTCTGGTTTGTGATCATTTGGATTGGCTAAAGATGTCGCGTGGAATCGGGTCTGAGCACGAAGCTGCCAATTGGCAGAGGATAATGTAACGTATATAATAGCCTCGTAATCGATGAAATATTGATGTCTGATTACATTAGTACAAATCATTTTGCCAAACAGATCTTTTGTAAAGTTGAATTTTATAGTTCTTCGACAACTTGGGAGTTTTTTTTTGTATTTCTGATAGAAAATCGTTTGCTTGGTCTGATTGAACGAATTAAATTCAGTTCAAATGTTTCGGTTTCAAATCTCGGGCGCTGGAGATCTAAGCAACGACAGCCGCGGCGCCTATTAAACAATGCCGACAGCAGTGAGAAACTGGGGCTAAGCTCAGGCCCAAGCATGAAGTAACAAATGCCTCCGAAGTACCGTTACACCTCGATGTCTGATTAGCAACTTGTTATCAGCCAACCAAGCAACAAAAGGATTAGCGGGTAATGACTCTCCTCCTAATCCGCTACGATTGGCACTCCGAGTTCATTCAGCCCCATAATACAGACCCATAGGAGCCACTTCGACTATGAGTAAGTTTCAGGCAAGTTTGTGCTAACTTGCCGGCAATATCTAACCTTGAGATTCAAGAAACTTTTTTAGCGCTCTACAATCAGAATTTTTTGTAAGTTATCAACTAACTACATCTTGAATAGTTGCTCTGTACTGTTGTCGCGAGGATTAGGTATCTGCGGGTACGTAGGTTAAAGTTTGATGTTTGGAGCGTGTATAAACAAAGCTTACGGTTATTAACCTTCATCATGGTAGAATTCAATTGATGCCTGTTCCTCCTACGTCAATACTGTATGGCAACAACGTTTGCGTCTAGTATTATTATAGCACATATAAGAATCACCATAAGGCTATCATGGTCGGCTGAAACGCTTACGCACATTGCCATATATCCACTTACACTGCCAACGAGCTCCACTTGCCTCTTATATGAATTTGCATGAAGTCGCAAGCCTTCTAGGTAACAGGCCTATGCTTATGTTAATGTTGACATATTGCTGTCCGTTGTTAAGGTAAATTAAACTGGTGGGAATAATGAACGTTGCTATCCAACTTACTGGTTGACCAGTGACGACAAGACCTTATAACGAATAAAAATTATATGCCATTACGACCTCGGATCCAGGCTAGTGGGCGTTATTAGCTAGCAGAATACGTTGAAAAGTTTGTCGCGGCTACCGGAAGTAGTATGTGTCTAGGCCCTTAGATAACGCAACTATAAAAGATAGAACCGCTTGATGCCTTTGCGACCTTTACGTTTGGAAACACTTGTCGATTCATAGTCATTGTCAGAAGGTCTATAACTTGTAGTTATACTTTGGATTTTCGCGTGAAGCGAGGCCATGGACCATGAACGTTTGAAGTACAAGTTGTAAATATGGTAGGAATATTGATATGATATTCACCGAGATAGTATTTCAGGAAGTACGCAGAGTTTTCAGCAAGGGTATGGTGTTCCTGGACAGTCAATGTTATTCGACATGACGATTCGATCAGGACGGGTGACCAGCGCGCTGAGCGTTGGATGCAAAGGGTACGAGTAGGTGTCGGCTTCCGGTTCGTGTTCGCTCGTGCAATACCTTCCCCTCAGGGTTCCGTACCGAAGATCGACGCACCTTTTTGCCTTCGCCAACCCTATGTCAATGGACGTCCCACGCACGAGGCACAATTACGATCGACACTGGCTAGATAATGCACATTGACCGGAACATGGAGAATATGACGCATGCGGTGACGTCGTCCAGCGCCCCTCGTGGTATTACGTTCACTGGACGCACGCACGCACGCGCGCGTGCGTGCAGTGAACGTAACGCACCATAGTTGCGGCTCACCTACATTCGACCTCTGTCGCACCTTCCTTTGTGAGCCCGTCTTGTCGAGCCATCACCCCCACGACATACACGAATTGATTCACGGCTTGATCCCGTCATCTCAATGGTTTTTCGACTCTTTGCGGAGAAAGCAGCTAAGGAGAGGCGGAGTGTATGGGTGATCGCTACAAACGCTTCTATCGTGCACTATCTACATAGCGAAACGCATCTATCCAAATTTTTGTTCCGATACACCTCGAGTCGCCGCAACTTATTTGATCATGTTCGCCGCACTGCCGACAGTCAGATAGCTGGTCTGATACTCCAGACAGGAAGACAGATCTAATGGGTGGACTACTCCCGTTTCTCTGACGTGTAGTAATGGCCGATGAGCCGACGCTGCCCGTTGCCTCTGAGTGAACGGGTTGAACTTGAAAAAAGGATCGGCAAAGTTTCGTTCTCACTGGTTAGCATCGCGTTGTTCGACTAGTAATAACAGCAAAAGTCAGCCTAAGTGCGGAGAAAAAGAATAGACGCGTATTGAATTTGGTGTTTCGTTGTTTAAGGTGTGTGTGGTCGTACCTTTGTTAAACAGCCATTTCCTCCCACGGGTGATCTGGTAGGAGGCTGCGCGGCAGGAGTTCGCTAAGCAGAATTCTAAGCTCCGTTAAGAAGCTATGAGCGTTGCTAGTTTTTGCGTTTTCTATTTCTCGAGATTACCTCTTGAGAAAACAAAGACTAATTTCGTCTTTTTGTTAGACGAACGAACGAACGAACGAACGAACCGAGTAGACTAGCATCGCCGATCCTCTACACCAATCTATCTAATGGTGCATCTCTACACCTCAATGCCGATACTGCTAGTTGCTGTCGTCAATCGTGACAACGAGCGTTCCTCGGCTAACAAGCTACTTCGACCTCACACCCATTTATACGCGAAAGATGAAGTGTACCTATCTGTGCTAGGTCAAAGCTTTCATCTGTTTCATTAGTTACTCTGCAATCAGAGTCACTGGTGAACAGAAAAAAACAAGAGCACAATAACAGAAATGCCGTATGCGATGTTCTCAACTCGATCCGAACATGGCCAACGACTATCTAGTCAGACTTGTTGTTTACTATGAGATGGATGTTAATAGACGCCAACCCAACACACGCGGACAGATTTTCACATTTGACGAACTTGTCCATGGGACTGAGAACAACGCACACTGGGCCGACCATCACCGATGTGACATGGACATCAAATTGCAACTTATGGAAACAACAGTTTAAACTATTATGCCTTGTTGGGGTCCTCTTCTGACGCCATCGTCTCGCCAGGCGCTGAGCCAGCTCTCGTCCGCCTAAGCTACTATAATTATGACGTCAGTTGTAGTGGCAGGTCGTCAAAGCAAGCTGGACGCCCCACCGCGCGTGCACAATATGGTGCGCGGGGGTGGCGACGGCAAAAACTTCTGATCCGCACTGAAGGCTCTCAAGAGAGGAACAGTAAGACCTTGTCTGTCGCTGGAACTTACTGAATTGGTCAGTTAACCTTACTACAACAGTAGCATTAGAGTAGGTGATGGCGGTGGACCAGTGGTAAGGTCTTGACGCCTGAGGCTATATCAGATGTGCTTTCCCCGTTGCGTATGCTTAGCGGCTCATTGTAGAGAACAACTGGAAGAAGGTGATCACGTGTAGTTTAGTCGTTTCTCTCACCCAGCCTATTCGTCATTGTCCGCTTCCGACCTCCACAGCAACTTCTCGTCCGACAGAAAGCAACAGAATCCGAGTTCTTATTACTACTACAGTTCGGCAGGTAGCCAGTTGTCAGACTGGTCCGTCCGCCACCACTGACTGACGAAGATCACGCACAAACATTTGTAGACGAGTGCGAAAAACATAGTCTCCTTCGGCGAAATCAATTAGGCTGGACGAATGCTTAAGGAAGAACTCCTCTGCCTGCCCTCTACACAGGTATATATCATACAGGTAAAACGACCTTCTCCTTGAACAGCCCATCGATCATGTGCCGTTAGACCGCTGCTCTACGATTGCGAGCCTGTGTTCGAGTGATTGTAATCAACACGGGTCGCATACTCATACGGGCAGCTCTTAAAACTCGACATATGAATGAACGAACAAATGACAACCGCTTCAGAACCGAATCCGATCGGATGGCCGACGGATAAAGGGAACCTATCGTATGAAACAAACGGCCCTCCTGTAAACCCTACAAGTATGAGGGTATGAGGCAAAGTGACATCATCTTACCCTTAAGGTAGGCTGGTGTTTCGGCTGTAAAAATAGGTACGACCTGTAGGTCACGCGGTGCGGACGATGTGTGCGCTATTTTTTTATATACCTCATTCATTGATGTCACTATATAATCGCCTTTCATCGTGAATAGCAAAAGTACCAATAGTATCCGTTGCCAGTGCCGCTAAGAATTATGGTTTTTCTTAAGTTGTACCATTCAAGGTGCGCCCCTTTTTCTGTCGCCAGAAGGTGGCATTGGTGTACCGTTGTCACAAATGCAAATGGCGCATTGAATTTGTCTTATCTAGAAGAATTAGATGGATCCGTCGACCGATAGCAACAAAGAACATTAGCACTGGCCGCTGCTGTCGCTGTGATCAATGGGGTGAGGTTTCTGTTGACACAATGGCCGGCACTGCTGATTCTAACGTAAGTTCAGCTTGAGCCCGAAGCTTTCAGTCACGCTGGCACATAATAAGCGTTTCTTCTAACTCAAATAGTAGTAGCAGTCGTTACCATAACAGTGGTAAAGGTGGCCAAAGTCATGTTGTTGTTGTTCGAAACCCTTGCCTTGAAACCTTTCGATAACAGATTGAAAACGATGAATAGAATGCGATATGATAAACAAGAGGAAGTTAAACAAAGATAAATGTTATTCCAGGTAAAGTCATTATAAAATTATTTAAATATTTAGAACCTCTTTGTCGAGCAGGTCGGTATTGCATCTGTAAGCTGGGTTGACCTTGTATCGGATGCATGCAGCTAGCCAGTTAGGTTTCATTGTCACTAAAGTATGGAGCGAATTTGTAGCTCTAACTTTCACTACATAAAATAGTAGATATTCACCATTGTCGTCATTATTTTATTAATACCATTACCTTTCATTGAATAGGAACCAGCGAAGTAGTACAAAAGAATCGAATGGCACGCTCCATTGCAGCGTCTCAACACGCTGTCAAGTGAAATCGTTGCCCTACCACTGTCGCTAATAGAATCCCAGCACCTCGCATTGGGTCTCACTCTCAAGACAATGCGCGATCTCCGTCACGATCAGACAATCCAGATCCCGCCGTCGCTGATGCTGCTGCAGCGCGTGATGACGCTGGCAGTAGCAGCAGTAGTACCGTCATCGCCTTTAGTCTCGACTGACGCATGACCGGCCGAACGAAGAGACGCCATTTTCGTGGTTCGTTCCAAACAGCCCCGGCTATTGCTACGGCAGTACGACGACTACATGATGTAACTCTATTCATTCGTGTTGCAGCAGTCGCTACGACAACCACCATTCAACAGTATCATCACCACCGGCGGCACGATACTATCATTCACGAAACGAGCAGCGTAAGACAAAAAAAAAAAACCGGCTGACAGCGTATTCGGTCTCAGTGCTAGGGTGATCGTTCGCGCCCCAAAAGTTTGGTGGTGGGTAAAAAACATTCCGGAACTATATACATCTATGTATACGCAGTGTCACAAAGATGCCGAAGGCGATTACGTTGCGGCTGTCTAAAATGCCGTTGTAGCATTTTGCTATTACTACGGATTGGGGGTAGGGGAATGACGGCACTCAAATCATAATTGAGTAGTCGAAGCTACCGCTGCCAGGAGAGGCAACTGTTAGGTTTTGGTAGGTCAACCATGATAGCGTAGCACAAGAGATCGAAAGTCGGCCCAGACTCAGCTTCTACGCTTATGTCTAGCCGACTTCGCAAATGAAAAGGCACGATCCCGAATGACGAAAGTTACTGTCGCAGTCGTTCGTTGCTGTTTTCGGTGACGATGACGGCGTCAAGCAGAGCTGCCGCGCCCTCTTTTCCATTCAACATCGTTTATGCACAAACAGGCGATGACTCACGGATTCGTGGCCATGTGTGTGTGTCTATGTGCGGCCATAGATGACTCATGACAGCAACGGCGAACGGTGTTGTCGAATGGGCAGCGAGCGAGAATCGGGATGTAACGCTGGGCGCGGACTTGAGTTTCTGTTATTATCAACAAACAGGCATGTGTAGCATGCTGTGTGTTCTGTACTCAGTCGGCGTAAGTAAATACGTATGAATAGATACATAGGAGGATGCTACTTTTAATCAAGTTGACAACACGAAGTACACACCAGGATGCCCTACGAAACGTATATGTATAGTGATCAAGAGGGCATTTACTGTGACGGTGCCCTATATTTGATTTGCATAAATATCTTTATAACGGGAAGACGATCGAACGGAAGAGTACAGCGGCGATGATGATGATGGTGATTGTCATCATAATGGCAGTCAGTGGTGGTGGTCTTTCTGGTCTGAATCTATTAGCGTTCGGTGGAACTTTCAGAATTTTCTGCTGCATAGCCGCTCCGTGAATGGTTCTCACAACGACGTCAATGGCTGTCGCCAGTTGCGATCATTTTACGTACGGGAAACACTTACGGTCTTCTGCTCTGAAGACACGAATTAACCTTTGAGGCAAAGCAGGCGAATATGTAGCAATGAACAAGAATAACCTACATGCCGAGTATAGCACAAAAAAGAAATTAGTTACCAACGCATAGCTTGCGATTATCGCAAACGTCTATTGACATCCGCTAGGGAAAAGACTCGGCTGATAGATACCGCTGACAGCGACCACTTGTTGCATCGATTCTGTGACACTCGTATGCCTAGGTACGGGTAGGCAGACGACTACATCAAAAAGACGAAACCAGTCGTAACTTACGTCTCTTAAATCATTGATAAAACGTGAGCAAGGTGGATACCGTTAGTTGGCGAAAATTATTGATGCTTATCGGTTAGTAATATTTGCGATGAAACGTGGGGTAAAATTTAAAGACGCTAGGAAATAGAAGACTCAGCCAAATCGTCTGAATCGGGCTAGGTGCGTCCTATTCGTTAATTTGACTCGGTCGTACTGCCCCTTGGAGTGCCTCCAAGGCGGGCATTCAACCACACGTTATGCGTACTAAGTATCGTCAGACATCTCATGAGTCACTGAGAAACGAGATTTTTTAGCAATGACCCACGCTAGGGATTGCAATTACCACGACGGCGACGATCACAATAAGAATACACCAAAGAGAAAGACATGACGCTGCCGTTAATGTTGTGTTCGAATTACAATCGTACTACTTCAACACAGAAGACGCGTCTACATTAACGTAACACATCTTTCCCTTATGACTAACTAGATATGGCATATAATAGCGAATGTGTACAGTTGTATGCGAGACCTTTTCTTTTACGAAAAGGTGGAACTATCGCGACCTAAAGATGGTCAATCGGATGAATGGCATCGGCCTATGCGTTAGTCGAGCCGTCCATCGATGAAGCTGATACATAGCAAATGCTTTATTTCTATGCCACTCGGTTTCTACAGCTTCAACAAAGAGCTGTTTAGCGAGCTTCGATAACTGCAACTGTTGTGACACCGATATTCTGGATAGAATGAGTCCAATAGAAAAGTAAATTCTACCATCCTGGTGGGAAAAAAATTTAGGTTCTGTCTTTAAGGCCCTCCTAACCAGTAATGAGGTAACGGTCAACAATTTAGACTTGTGTGTGGTTAAATTGAAAGTCTGCGACAAACATGCCTGTTGCTTTTTTGAGTCTATTCACAGTTAGACACGGTTAATTTTAAAAAAATTCTAAGATTCTAGCGAATTTCTTTTGTCGATCCTACGTTGTTGTTCATTGTATCGCTAATCCTACAGCTGTTGTTGTTAATTTGGTTGTTTCACTGAGAACGGCTTGGTTCAATAATGACAATAACATGTACTGTAAACTACCATTATACTAATAAATCTACCAGTCACATATGGCAAGAAAGAATTGTTGATAGTGGCCGTCCACTATGAAAGAAGCTTTCGACGTCTTCTTCAAGGCCTTTTGGCCAAGCAGATAGCAGCCATTTACTAATACTCAGTAGGTGCGGGCACCTTGTACACCGGGGCGCGTGTCTCCAACAGACTGGGCCTAAGTAGTGGCTTAAGTGAATCTATTTTGTGCCTGTCTATCCTGTGAGCAACATCAATAACCATCTTCAGACTTCTGAGATAGTTTCTTTTTCCTTCTTCGTTCCGTTCTTACCAAAGGAACATTTTCGTGCTTCCGATCCTACCGTTTTCGTGGGGCGTGACCGTGCTTTAGAAGTGTATAAATAAACCAGGCAATAAGTGTGCTTGAGACGCTCATTAGCTGTTATCGCGTTCGAACGAGCCAATGGGCTTTAAGATTTGTGGCCTGCTTCGTTGTGGCTCTTCACAAACAAAATAGATTTAAAAACACTAAGTAATTGTATTGTAAAATTAATTTACAGCTTATTCTGCATTGATAAAAGATCTTGAATGCACAATCAGTTGCACTTTTTGAAGCCTGCTATCAGTCAACTGATTGCGAAAGCAATTTTTTCTACACGTGCACGATGTAGAACTTGTCACTGAGGATAGGCGTACGACCGGACGCGAGCCTGCGAAGCTTGGCTGACGGCCAGTATGACGCGATGTGATAGATTTAGGCTATTAGGATACAGCGTTTGCTCGGACTATCCCCGTTGGTCTATATCGTTGCATTTGGCAGCGCAATAGAGGAACTCACGCGGTTTTTTTACTTTAAACACAACCATTACTGCTGCTTTCACTACAGCGGCCGACTGTAACAAGGAAGGCCCTCAAAAAGCGCTTGTACCTGGTCCACTCATTCGCGTACACAGACAACGTCGAGCCGTAAGGAAGGCCAATGAAGCCTAACCCTAACACCACCTAAATAGCTGTCACGTCTTCGCCGTGCAGGCTAGACTAGATGTATTAGGCCTAAGCTGTGATTATACTAGATCTAAAAGTGTCTCTCAGCCTGGCATGTTACACACCATTTTCAGTTCTATTCTGTTTTTTATTTTTCTCCCCGACCTCCCAATTCTTACAAGGGAGCGTTAATTCCGCCGCTAGTAACACAGACGCTCCTCTCAACGAAAGAGAAGTCAGATTTCCTGCCACAATCACTACTACTGTTAATATTGTTATTACAGCTAATACTCCCGGTACCAGCCAGTTGAATATGGTGTTTTTTGAACATCAACGCACAGCGATCAAATTGTCCAGACACCCTTGACTGCTTCTGTGGTTACTCGGGTCTCGGGTTGTTCCTGCCGATCCGACCCACCACCTCTGCTGCAGTGCTCTTCTCGGGGGTCAGTTTGCGGACCTGCTACTATGTAGAAAATGGTCGCGCTACCAGAAGATCCGGGAGCTAGATCAGCGAACTCCCGGGTTGCAGCAGGCGGCCATCTTGCGAGGTTTGAGGAATGTAGTCTTAGTTCAATTTAGCTCAGAAGTTGTCGGACTCCGGCTGCGAACGCTTCACATGAGTGCGAGTCAAGCAATTGGTGCTGCTGACCGGCTGGCCTCGACTAGCCATAAAAGTCCATTGGATGAGTAATCTAAGTCCGATGGCGTAACCATCACCGGCGAAAGCGATTAGGGCCCACACCGGATCTGTTCAACGCGATCGATTCGCTTGGTTCCGAGACTTAACTTGTTCGCCTGTCTTTTATCCCGCCAGGCTGTGCTGCTGCCACCGCTGCTGCTGCTGAAACTATGACGCCAAATCGACTTCACTTTTGATCTGAGGTGCTGGCCATCGAAAGCGAGAGAGCTGTCTGTATCTACTATGACGTTACCGACAACGTCCGAGCAACGACGAATCCTGTTCATATTTATGCACAAGTAGTGGAGACAATCTGCTACCGTTTGTCAAAAATCCAAAAGATTTGACACTGAAGCTGTGAGGTCAAGGCCGAAAGCACAGAGCACAGTAAACTATACATTTGGGTGAGTACGTACACTGGCTTTGGGCAAGAGTGCTGGTTTAGTAGTTGACGTCTTTGTCTTCACAACGAGGTTATTCCGCAGTGGATCTCAACAAACGAGAGCTTACTGATAGTCCGCTGTAGTTCGCCTGTAGCAGATCACGACTGCTTAAGCGTCGGCACTAGTCTAAAAGTAAACAATGATCTTCGCATACCAGCAACATGTACCAACGCTTCCTCTTGAATTCGGATGGTTCGACGGATAACAACTTCGGTTCATTCGTAGATCCTCAGCCGTCCTCAACAATCCGGTTCATTTCCTCGTTATTTCAACTGGGGCACCCAGCGTCTCAGTGCCCAATACCTATCCTTCCCTCCTTCAATAGCTCCTTCAGCAATATATACATGTATATAGAATGTGTGTTGCCCTGAGCACGGGAGTAACTACTGCGGTCATATCAATGGACTTTCTGTTGGTGTCGTCGTTCCGCTGCGACAACCGCTAGTACCGTAAGTTGAAATAACTCAAATGGCTGTAAGCCGAAAAGCGAGGCTTGTAAACGCCAATCTCTTTCTGTGGACATAACTCATAGAGCATAAGTGTGTCTGTGTGTGCGAGTTCACAAGCTGCTGCTGCTGCTGCTGCTGCTTTTGGCTGTTCAATGACTACGACGGTCAGTATTCGTCGGTAACAAAATG
Source organism: Varroa jacobsoni (assembly GCF_002532875.2). NCBI lineage: Eukaryota > Metazoa > Arthropoda > Arachnida > Mesostigmata > Varroidae > Varroa > Varroa jacobsoni. The sequence goes on along the minus strand of NW_019214421.1, from coordinate 184,865 downwards.
GCTGACACTGGGGAGAAAGGGGGTTTAAGGGAGGTCGCGTGATGGTGGTCTAGATGAAGGATTTTGTTGCGGACAGAGAGCGCGGACAAGTGCAGCTTCAATCTGTTCTAGGCTTCCGTCGCTGCTATTGTAAAAAGGCGAAAAGGATCTACCTACCACTAGCACCAATGCCTATAGTAATAGTAGTAGCAACAATGGATTACCGCTAAGCCGTGAAATTGCTATCGGGGCATTCAAAACGCACACATCAAACATAGCGGCAGCAACGAGTTCAATACGTGTTAACACCTAAGATCCTAACAACCATAAGAGTAACAGATTTTTCTCTTAAACAGGTAGTAGCGCACGTTTCAACGATACGCTACTTTCTCTTTTATTGTCTTTTCTCTCTGCCGATTCTATGTGCGTGCGTGTATTTCTGACTTATACTACATTCTAGCGACACCTGCTCTATCTTAATAATATTATTTATATTGATGTATATATATATATATATATGACTGCGTTGTGTTGGAAGGTTAAAATGAGGCACTGATAGGTCTCTTAGCGCGGGGGTGGCGTTATCGATGCTCCATGTTAGCGGCTTCACACGTCAATGCGATTAAGTCAGACAGACCAAGTTGGAGAGCCTCACAGTCGCTCGTCGCTTCGTTAGCGAACGATAGTTGAGGTGTTTACTACCGACGGAGACGCGTAAAGAGAGTTTCCATGTATTATTGGTCCTTGCGACTGATTTGAGGAGTACTATAAATACGCTATTACCACCACGAAGTAGCACCGAGGATACAAATGATTATTGACGTATCTTAAACTAATAAAGCCTAAACAGGTGGAATTTGACCATACAGAACATAAATTAACACAACTGATAAACACAGACTACAAGACATTGTGATATTGTGGCAGCTATTTCGTTCGAAGTATTGAACTTGTGCCCACCGCGAGGCGCCCACGTTGCGCGTAAGCCGTTAAACTGGGTCGATTCCTGTTGTTGGCCGCCTGTCGTCGATTTCAGCGCGTATCAGCGTCGAGTGACATAACTCGGAAGAAGAAAGAGAGCGTGACTCGCTTTTCCATTCTGAATATTGCACCAGCTGGGGGGTAAATCCTGGCCAACGCAGAGCGTGAACTCAAGAAAAAAAATGAAACTGAGCTTCGAATTTGTTAACCGGAACACTGAATAGAGAGACTTTACAGCTATTGAATTTGTGAAACAGCCCCAGCAAAACCCCCGTAATTGGTTCTCTCTTCGCCACATAAACCAGGTAAATCGTCTAATTTATTCGGACTGAGCACTGGGCAGAACTTCAAAAAAAAACTTATGAAGCGGGACATAGAGAAATATATATGCATATGTATAATATCGACTAGATTTCAAAGATCAAATAGATTTAGCAGGTTCATACAACCCTACACGATGATCTCCTCAGCACCTTAACGGAGTACATTCTCGTCTATGCTCACGGTGATCAATATCATATGGAAGAAAAGTACAAACCTATAAAAGTGATGCTAAATCGACTGTTACATCATGAAAGCCCTTTCAGCCACTAGTGCTTACTCTGACGATTTAAGGAAGGGTCGCGTTAGCGTATGGAAGTTTTTACAGTACGTCGGGCCCCACGACAAGCGCTGTTGCGCTAGCAGGGGCGACAGCTTTCATCAACGCCATCTGCACTAACGTTGCTATTGTCTCAATACGATCGCAATTTATAGCGGATCGACGACACCACACGCCGGTTCCTATTGAAATGCGGACATGGGGCGGATCAGTAAACGGAACAGAGCAATTCTGGGTTTGCCCCCACTCTAGTCAAGAGCAGCGCACAGCTTACAGCGGCACATTCAAGCCAGTTCAGGACGTTGGACTCGTTGAAAAGGTCGACGCTGTCGTCAGCGTCATCCGAAGGTCGTCACCGTCTCTCGTTCGTCGCCACTGTCTAGATGCGATACAAGTGAACGGACCAAACACTCTAAACTTTATTAAATATTTTTACTTGTAATGGGCCAAATGATCGTGGCTAAACGAAAACAAGCGAACACCTAAGCTTCCGTTTGTACTCTTGTTGTTGTTGCCGCCGCCGCTGTTCTGTTCCTGTAGGCGCACATTTTCATATGACCGTTGTATTTTCTGCGCAAATCAAAGGGAGACATGCGTCTGTTCGTTCTGAAGATGCCGCTTGTGCTGCATTATCGACCACCCCAATCGAAGTGGGAGTATTAGTCGTCACATCAGCGTGTTCATCGTCGTCGTCGTTGAGGAAGGCGCTTTTCGAACGGGAAAACGGGAAACTAGAGCTAGAAGAAAGATAAGTCGAAGCCCGCTCGTAAAATTTGCGCTTAATCTCAGCTCCTCTTGCTCGATTGCTAACGAAGGAACGACGAAAAAGGAACGACGCAAACGCCCTATACAATGAAAGCCAGCCAGGCAATAATGGAGTAGGACGAAAAAGAAGCCGTTGAAATATCAACGAGGACGTTGGCGAACGAGACAATAAGTTTGCATTAAATAACAAGCGGCTCATCGGTACCGATACACAGACCAACAACAAAATATAGGTACGTGCGTATATATAAATATATATGAACATGATGACTACAAAGAGCGCTTATTTAGTGAGCGCTCTTTGTAGTCATCATTATTTGCCCAGTGGACTAAAACAAAAATCGATAATGCGGCGCTATTACGTTGGCGGAAACAATATCATCAGTAGCAACAGCAGGCAACCTTCAGCGGCAACAATGGCCCGGCTTTATCTAATTCGTTCTAGGTGGTGAAAAGGCAGTGACTAGCATGGGTCCGTTCTGTAATGCCACCTGCCCAGAAACTGGGGAAGTCAATGAGCTCAACAGTTATCGTCAATATTGCTCATGTTATGCTACCATTTAGCTTCTTTGTAGACGGATGGTGCTCGCACGCGTTATTGTCAACAGGAGCGGATCAATGTTATTTCAGTGGGAACGGTGCAATCTTGGCTTGATGAAACCCTCAGCTGGAAGGAATCATTCGGCTTCACTTGAACTTTCTCGCCGTCTGTTCTGTAGCAGTGTATACGGTGTATCTGATAGCGGCGAGGTATGATCACATTCTTCGACGCTTGTCAGACCCATATGACCGCTAACTCTGGTTCTTTTTTTTGTTGTTGTTGTGGTGAGTCAGGCGGTGTTTTCTACAGTTCTACTAAAGCTTAGCCTATCTACAGTCAATTAGCATGGGTAACCCAAATGACTTCAAGAGCGTTTAGATAATATTCATCACTCATACCTCGACGAAGCTGACAAATAAAGCTGAACCTGCATTAGATCATGTCAATGAGATATCAGTATACTTATCTATTTATAAGACAAGCATTACCAACAGTCGAAATAGCGACTATATCCACTTGACGACTGGACACAAAGCACAAGGTCCTTACCACCACAATTTGGGTGTTTATTTAAAAAGAAAGAAAATAGACAAAAAGATCACTACATCTTTGAATGGCTCTTTGTCGCACGCAACATTAAACAACAAAACGTCAGTTGATCGGGCTCGAGTCAAACGAACGGATAATCCAGACGACGATAACGACAACGGACCTCTATTTCACCACTGGCTACATGGGTCGAACCGCCTTTCTGGACCGCTGACCCTACTCTCCCCCCTCACCTTCACTCTCCCTATCCCGCTCAGACGGATCCTTTCCGAACGCGAACGATGCGGCTTGCGCGCGTATACATACGTACATCTAACAAATCAACGTAAATTCTACCAACACAAGTGACTAAATTAACCGACTGCAAGATAGCCTATTCCGTTCCATACTAGAATATATGTACACATATAGCGCACGTATAATCAAAATAATAACGTAAACAACGTTGACTATTGTTAGCGAATTGAAAATCGCATAACCGGGTCCATACATGTAATGGTCCCTCCGTAAAGGACGCTCCGTAAAGCAACGGCAGCAACAATCGACGTCATCAGATACATGAACGCAACAAGTAAAGCAGGGCTCGTAACGAAACACAGACCAAACATAAATAAACAGAGCCATAAGAGGCTCTAGCTGAATTTGTTTCTAGTGACCACGCGACGAGCTGCTGCTAGTAGTCTTCGAACGATCGAATAAGAAGAGGCTTAGATGGGACGGTCGACGGGCTGGGATAGGAGAAAAACGCACTATCGTATACATAACAGTGTATGTACGCACACGTTACGTACCAATTGTATAACGTGTATGTAGCGAAAGGTTACCCTATACGCATGTCTATGGATGTGCAGGTTACATCTCTGTCCAACTGGAAAGGTTGCAAAGGCCTGAAAGTTCATGGCAAGGTATTGACCCGACTGAGTAGACGCTGAAGGCGCACTATATCGATTCACTTACATCGATTGATCAGATACTGATCATCTTCCAGTATTTCTTAGGTCGACAATACTCGCTGGCCGTAGTATCTCAACAGACAGGGCATCTACATAGCAACTAGCGTCTTTAGCCAGCACTTAGACAACGGTGGCATTAGGAGCGGACTGAATCGAGGCTAAATGAGCCACGATTCTCAATCTCTATTCCAGTTTTACCAATTTGTAATTATGGCAACGGCGGATCATACAACATGTGACACGCTAGAAGAATTCAACCTGTTAGTAGCAGTTGAAGTAAGTTGACGGTGGTAAGTGTGACGGAACAAGAACACCAGCCGCCGGTCAGTGGATAGACGGGGCAGAGATTGATGTGTCGCGGCCGGGGCTAACACATCCCTGCGCTCTAGGGTATAGGCGTGAGAAGTTACGGGGTCGTCGCTTACGTGGTTCAAGCCTTACGACCGTAGTCGGTTTTACGGACGACTATTAGATAAAGTACTGCCTTTTACCCATTGCAGAAAAGAGGGAAGTAATCAATGCGGTCCACACACACAGATATCGTAGTTTAAGACGGTAGCCTATCCCGATAATTAGCAGGCACCAGAATTGGCTTATCTCACTGCACGTGCGTCACAGCGCACGGTCACTGTTACAACCCACGATAGCGTTTTATCGATACGAATTATATCGCATAGTAACTGTGACAGTCAATTTCGCCGCGCAGCCATTTCTGTTAAGTGAATTCTTCCGCCATTATCATTGCAGTCTTCGTCGAATGAAATAGGCCATAACGGCCCGACACATCCGAATGAATCTCAACACGGGTAGGTGCGTAAATTGCAAAAAACATACCGAAGTTCTTTGGTGAACAAGGATCGATATTTATCTAAAGGCTTCTTGGACTATTAGCGAATGGAATGCAATGAAGAGGTCGAAATGAGCCGCTAATCGATCGAATCGCAAACGGCTAAGTTTCATAGTTGCGCAGCGCCGTTATTGCGAACGACCCCCCTGTTAGGGATGATGATCCGCATAAACATTCCGTTTGATTGCTCTAGCCGATTTTAAAAAGAACCGCCAACATGCGGGTTATTGTGCGCAACATCGCTAACCAAACCTCCAACCGAGAATATAAACAAAGTTGTGATATCGATTTTCATTGAAGGTTTCGCAAAAGAGGAAGAAGTAAACAGTAGAATGTTTGTCTGCCTGCCGACGATTTGATTTAACTCAGCGAAAGCTGAATTCTACAAGCGAATCATCGGCGATTTAAGGCTAGAGTAAATGGTATGGTTGTGTTGGTCAAGTTCCAGCATACTTACATGAACGCACAAATGTTTAGATAAAGTCGGTCTTGAAGTGTTGTATCTGGAAAACAACTTGAAAGTCGCGAGCAATTTATCACACGAGCACACGATCAAAACTGGGCCGTTCCAAAACATTGAGCGAGCAAAGATTATGCCAGTTACCTGGGTTCCTAATGATTTGGTAGACGCTGAATCGTCAGTGAAGGATCGAACGTACGCTAAAGTTACATCTGTACAACCCTTTAGAGTTATAGAATGTATATATGTTTGCTGGCTATTATGATAAAAAATTGTTCCAGTCCGCATTGTAATGACGCAATAATAATAATAATAACATGTTTGCCCACTAAACCTGGGGCCCGCGAGAAGGTCGAGGCTCTAGCCACTCGAATTATGTCTAACAATAGTATAACTCGTAAAATCCAAAACTGCTTAGCTCAAATATTTAAAAAAGAAATTACTACAAGGTAAGATCTGTCTCTATGGGTGCATTTAATTCTAACTGCGGTGATAAACATTTCTGAAAGAATAACGAACGAGTACCATAAAATTGGTACCACTACAAAGCATTTCTGTCCAGCAAAAATAAACATCATCATTCAGTTAATCAGTCGAAGTATTTCGAATTTAATCCGCGTACTCCCACGGTAGCGACACACATGAATCTATTTATGATCACCGACGGATGTGTGTGCGTGCGTGCGTGCGTGCGCGCGCAGCGTAACCCTCATGCGTCTCAGATAATAGTAAATTACCCTAATGAATTGACGCGATCACGACTTAAATCGCTTGAGCTCGACACTTTACTTTGGTTCCGTAATTCACACTCGTCGCCAACGCACAGGAATGACATAGATACTGACTGATTTCAGCTGGAAAGGCGAAAAAAAAACCAAGCACAGCACATGTAGAATGCGGCCTCTCGAACAACCACGCGACGGTTACCGTGTTACGTATATTTTCTGTACATGACAAACGATGCAATGTAACTTGAGTTGTTGCAAATATCTATGCTCTGCTACACTATCGGCTACCTAGCATCGAATGTACGAAATCTAAGTGGCCGTTGATAATCGAGCACAGTAGCTAACATTGTGAACATTAGGTGACAGTTTCGATAGGGGAAACCGGTTAGGCGCTGTCTTAAGCTCAGAAAGCGCCATTGGCGAACTTCGCATCTGCTCACGAACGAAAACGAGTATAAGAAAAATAATCTCTTCTAAAAAAACACGTTACACAAAAAACAAAGCGGCATTGCTCTAAGTATAGTAAAGGCAACTCTACCGTATCGTGCCATGTGTACGTATGATGCTTCACAAATAATTCGATAAACAACAGAATGACGATATGGTCTAGAGGTCTAATCGACGTTGGGATCTTTTGCTACGGTGTACGGCGGTGCGTGTGACTGCTACACAGACGTAGAGAGGGCGAACAGAGACAAAATAAGCGAAGCTAGCGGCGTCATGGATCCAAGATAGTAGCATCGTTCGGAGACAACTAGTAGCTACAAGGAGCAGCACTCTGAGGCTGAAATGGGACGCACAAGCACACCACGATGGCATCAATAGTGTATCCGCCATCTGTCTGTGACAGACGCGTAACAGTAATGCACTGCAATGAGTTGGGATTTCAGCAGCGCGCGAAAATCTTCTTCAATGCTATTACTCGACTAATTGGGTAGCTACCAACGATGTACAATAAGAGGTTGTCGGCGCTCTTGTAAAGAGGTGAGGAAACTGGGGCCGGCTATCAGAGCCCCAAAAACGAGATTGTCAAATATGATACGTTTTCGTTAAGTATCCGCGTCGCATCCACTGATCCCCGAATTTTTGCATATTAGATAAAGAACAAAAACATTATATTATGCTGACTGTGTATTTTTCCCCTTCTGAGTTGAGGCTGTACCCTTGCTTGTACCTTATTATACAATTAATTAATACACTAATAATACTACAGACTGATACGAGAAGTAGTGCGCGGTCCCGCACAACGTCTACGTCTGAAGGGACGAAGTTACCTGAGTTGGCATATTGGCGATATGGTATATAGGGGGATAAGAAAGCTGTTTGTCATTTCTAGCATTTGTAGTAGAAGTTGCGCTGGTCAAAAAGCTGTCCAAAGTGCGCAAAGCAAGTTCCTAAGTGCTTACACCAGAACTTATGTATGCATGACGAGCATACATAAGTCGACGAGGTCGACTGGCTGCTTACATCGGGATTCGCGCCTCTATAGGCGACGTATAGGTGTCTCTCGTCTTTCATTGCTTCTTGGACGGCATTGGTCGCTAGCGAGGTCAACCGTCGGTATCTCTCAGTGCATCTAGTTGCATATTTTGCTTCTCACTGCCCATTAGCCACTGCTGCTACTGCTGGATACATACTCCACAGACTTCACACGGCGAACGACAGGACAGAAAATGTATTGAATTACCATATTCAATAGCAAGCGCCGCTGCCAACAAATGGTCAGTCTGTATGTCAATTGTTACATCTATAATTATGCAATAACATGCCATCAGGAGGGAGAGAAAACCCCTTTCAGTCTCTCCCTCTGTATTCTGCCACTTCAGGAAGATGAGCTCGACCATCCTTAACCTGGTGTACATCTATAACGCAGCCGGTCCTTCGCAAGTCTAATGAAAACCTAGGTAGTAAAACGTCTGAGCGGCTAATGGTTTTTGTTAGCAAGGTACGGCAAAGATACGGACGGCAGTGTGCTGCCCGACGGGAGTGCGGAGAAAGGGACAACAGGTCACGTAACAGAGCGGGTTCTCTGAGATTCGTCTGGTCTAGCCAATCGAATAGGAAATGCTTTATCAGGACAGGCAAACAATGATCATGTTTGTATTGCTCCAGGTTTCACTGGGTATTCAGCTTAATAATCAGACTATACACAAGACCTAACTTCACATACGTGTTGACATATTTGCAGAGGCGGTAGTTCATAGTTGTTTCGTTACCTATTAGGGATCTAGTCGTTGCTAAATGCCAGTAAAAGCCAACAGAGACCCTAGCATGAATGAAACACTATCGGAAAAACAAGAGAAATGGATCAAACGAGTGACCAGCGATTTGCAACAACAGCACTCCACTTTGTGCCGTTTAACTGAACTTAAGGCCAGCTTCAATGCCTATCGATATCTAATACATTGCTAAAAGGCTTTCTCGCACGATCGTTAGGGTGTCCGTTGTAGACAATAACGCATAGGTGAACCAAGCTGGTTGACTGAGTCCGTGTTGACATCTTCCGACATGCCCCCTTCAGATTCAAAGATTCTGTTCAGCTCTCTTTGATTGGTTAAAACTAATTTACTGGTGAACACTTTTGGTAGCACACAGAAACCCAACTGGTGAAAGATCTGATGTACCTACTTGAGTTTGACGTCAGCATAGACATACACGTAGTTTCTATGAACCAGTTGAGCGTCTGCACGTGCTGTAAATGATATTATACTTCCTGGCGCGATAGGAAAGTATCGAGCTTCTCGAAGGGCCCTACTATTGTTTCTGCGACAGTTGTCGCTGCTATAATGTGTTCCCAATCAAGCTTGTGTGATCGTGACGAGGTGAAGTCTTGTTAGCCAGCCCGGGGCCTTTCGGCCGGGCAGGTTCCAGCAACGCTATTAGCTCTTATCAGTCGAGGGAGCCCACCAATCCTCGCTGCCTGGCATATATGCGACATTAGCCATATATGAACGCGTTGGCTGATCTTAAAATGAAACATGCGGACAAAAAGAACGGCCAAATACCCACAGGAAATCTCGTTAACTCATACTCGTCGAGACCAATGGCGACATTTAGCGATAACAACGACGATAGTGGCGTCGAAAGCGCAATAATGGACGTATCAAAATGTCATTAGAAAAACCAAAAGGTAATGAACACGTTATACTTGTTAAGGCTGCTTATGCTGCTCATTGGTAGCAAGATACTCTAAAATGATCTAAGAGTGTAAATAATTAGTTTCGTCTAATTTCTTCTATGGCGCATTATTTCAAACGAAATGCAGAACGCCGAACTGGCCAGTACGACGCTCGTTTGCTCTTAGTATTGCCAAACTATGATACTGCAGGCATCGACGCGATTATGCCCCTATTCTCCCGTCTCGCCCATGTATTACACAGTGTCGGAGGTGGTCATGAATGAGGTTGATCATGGGAAGTTAGTCAACCAGTCAATCAAATCTGCGCTCTACTCATGCAATGCACGTAGCCTTACGGCGTACGGTGAGAGATGTCAGTGCACACACAAAGTTCTTGCGATTCAGTCGGTTACGAAAAAGAAAAGATCGATTTAGCTCATAGACTATGCAATCAGTAAAAACAGGTATTTCTCGGGGCTCGAAATAACCACGAAAACGACGGAGCGGATGAGATGAGCTACGCTGTAGTCGACCATAGGCGAACAGTTCTCTCAGCTATGACCAGCGCTGCTCAACAACTGACAACATCGAGGAATGATGGTCACAAGCAACGGGACGCGAAGGCATACAAAGTAAATGGATGTGTTTGCACTGCTACAATCCTATTTTGTCTCTAGAAATGTCTTCTGGACGGATCACAAGCATGTCGTACAATCGGACACAGTACAGAAGCTAAACTGGGGAAAAATAATGCCCGTCGGTGACAGTTCAGCTAACAAATCTTAATGTCTTGTTTGTTCCGAGGCTAATTCCGCTGTTTTTTTACAGACGGAGTCATTAACTGTCTGTAACCCTTTCTCCCTCCGACACTCCTGTGTGACAGACGGATTTCTCGGATTAAAAAAAACCAGTTCTCCATCTATAACGGTAGCGGTTAATTTTGCGTTCTCAGAGTAGCTATGCGATAATAACCATTCAGCTCATCAATAAAAGCGCTTGGCCAAAACCAGGCAGGCGTAACACTCTCGCCATGAAACTAACTTTCGTATGCACATATATGAGGAAATTATTAAAGATTTTTCAATCGGTGTAGTTCCGACTGGAGTGAAGTAATTTTGGAACAAGGCATCACAGGGATCGTAGGAGCATTGTATACATGGGAGGACCTTCTAGCCTGTGATTGATACTCCAGTGGAGATAATCAATGTACGTGGAAATGTATGAAAAATGCGCAAAATATTAATTTTACCCAAGTATGCCTTGAAACTGGAGATGTTTATAGAGCGGATTGTAACCTTAGGTTGTGGTGTATTCTACCCATTATCGAATGATGAGCCGTGACTCGCCTGTGGGATTTTTCCGTCTGCGTTGATGCGCAGCTCGTTCACGTAATTTCACTTCGCTATCGGTGATGGATTGTATGGCGGCGGCATCGGACGTCGATGACGTCAGACGGACACTGCAATCGACTTATTCCACTCCTGTTACTGAGGGAAATACAAGAGTATGAATATAGGAAGGAATACGCTCGTAGAAAAAAAAACGCACTGATTTGTTTCTGCTCTTAGGGAGTTCCCCCAGAGCAATGTTCGGGCATGGAAATGACTTCAACTAAGTTGTGGCTTAATCTCATTCGTCAACGCATGTGTCTATAGCATACCTTTGCTTACGATGTACTTTCTGTGTGTCGATCAGACGACGGTGTACAATTTTCTATCACGACATCGATATTAGGTAATAGAATGTGTAATTAAACGCGAATAATAATACAAACGTGTAAACTGTTCATGAAATACAGATACCTGTGAAGTGTTTCAGCAGTCTATAGCCTGTTGCGTGCTCACAGATACCTTCAAGAAGCGAGGTCAATATTGTGAAACAACTGATAGGATCCTACTGAATCAGGGATTCGTTGAAGCGTAACAGCACTCATTGGCCCGTAGGTATTATGTACCGAATAATCGAAAATTCAAAAGCTTAAACGGAACTCTGTATTATACAACTCAGTACGGAAGAGACTGACTGGAAGAGCATGCTGTAACATTAAATTAGAAAAGTGAGGTAAAGCATTGCAACTTTTGAATTGAAATGACAGTCTGTAAACTGTCATTTATTACATTATTATATATTAAATTACTATAATATATATATATATATATATATTTGTCTACTAAATATAGACGATGTTTTCCACTACACGTCTAATGGGTAAAATAGGAACACAAATGACGTACATGTAATTTTCATTAGTCTCATATAAAATTTATAATGAAGCACGTTATCGTTATAGACGTTCAGTGGAAAATGAAAGATCCTATCTTTTTTCTCATATCGTTTTTCCTGCATTTTTCATCTATTTTTCAAAGTGCACACCCGACGGATCTGCGCCAGGTCCAGCAATGACAATCCTAATCATAGCGGTGATCAAAATATGCAGGTTTTGCCTGTGCGCCGGCTCGCGAAGTGATCCATGACATGCGATCGATGACGAATGAAGATCCTAAACGTTTCGTCCGGCAGCCAGCCACTACGCCGCTTTGAGAAACACGCTCAAACGGTGTTTCTCAAAGTACCGTAAATGAGACACAGTGCATGCGATCATTTTTATCTTGCTTTTTATAATCTCTATGCCGTCAAAAATGTGACTCAAAGTGACGAAGACGATCAGCACTCTGAAGTGAAAGGGGTTCATAGAGAAAACGTTTATGATCGTCAGTGCTATAGATGAATGGCTGTTACGGCATCGCCGTAACAGCTACCATCCGACGTTTCTATCGCTTTTTCTCGCTATCCGCAGCTATCGTTCAGGTATTTGTTGACCACAGGCGTTGTCCCCGGCTCGATGCTATCAGCGCTGCAGCCGCTGGTTCTGACGTGGAACGTCGGTGAAGTCAAATGACTACGGAAGATCAGGGCTGGCCTCGCCGGAGCAAACAGTCAGCCAGCCACTCAGTCAGTCGGATCGTCAGATACATTCTTAGTTTGTAGTTAGTTGGTACGGCAACAGAGGCCACTTCGACTGAAGGCAGGGCAAACGCCGGCATTGCCAACGGCAAAGAGCAGGTGGACGATGGCTATGATGGCGATGCTACTGCTGATGCTGATACTGATTGAGAAGAGAACGTGATATGAAACGTATAAACATATTGGCAGCAGCAGGGGCATGGCGGTGGCGCCGGCACCCGAACTCGCACCCTGCTACATTACTATCACTATCGGTACTACACAATTACAACTATGCAAACGGCCAGCATCATAGCCTGTTACTCCTTCAGTGTTTGTTTAGCTTCTGATATTATTTTTAGACGCTGTTTGTTAGTCATGCGACCCGGACAGAGTCATCGCCATTGGCACGCTCCGTAATAGCACAGTCTCGATGCGGATAGGACCGTAATCGTAAGGGCGAAAATGCGCCACGAGCAGGGAAACAAATAAAAAGGGTTTAGCTCTTTGATAGGTCTAATAACTTAACTACATCATCGTTACCGGCAACGAAAACTCGTACGTCTATAGGTCAATAGAGCTTGAACCTACTTCAATTGACGTTTATCCTATTCAAAGCATGTGTTGAACTTATTCGATAGTTAAAAGATATATTAATTCGTAATAATCGCATTGATACACATATCTAGATCAGAACTGACAATGATAAACTGAAAAATTACATAACGAAAATTATTTTTAGGTACTTCTTTCAGGCTCTGTGTCCTTTGTAATGGTCAATCCAAACAGCAACAACGGGTCTGTATGAGCCACTACGGGATTGTATCGCGCATGCATGAAAAGCATCGGTCCTTCCTGATTTTTTTTTTTATTGTTTTAATGCGAAGATTTAAAATTCTAAAAACACCTCTCCCTTCAGCTAACTTATCTGTCCTTCATCGCGCTGATATTGCCGTTTTGGCACTCACAGAGAGAGGGGCGAAAAAAGCAAAGATGAGGACCAAAAACTTATTGCGAGGGAATGGGCGCGCGATGCTGCAAAATATACGAAAAGAAGTAAAAAATCAGTCTGTACTCTGACGGCTTCGTTTGTCCGAGCGTACCAAGTCGCTCGAACACGCTCGCCCGACAGGGAAGACGATTCCGCTTTGTCTTGATAAGATCATAATAATAATGAGAATGTGCAGATAGTCGTTTTAACAACAGCGAAATGTGGCTTTCTTCTTGGACAGCTCTGAAGTCCCTCGACAAGTCGCCCACTGGAACGGGGCTGCTAGTACCCGGCCAGCTATATAGGAGGGGGATAATTAAACAATGACAGATTTATTGTCGCTTCGCCGTCATTTGATGGTTTCTGGCAGTCGTCCTCTGTGTGTTTTTATTATTATTTTAATATTTTTTCCGTCTCATGCTACGGTGCGCCGCCACATGTGACCGATGCCCCTTGGCTGGTGTTAAAGTTGGGCATCCTACTGGCAGTGCTGGTTACACTACTGCTGAGGGGTTGCACATGCATCGAATTTTGGTTGACATATAGATATGGTAATGAGACTATCATACTATCGTTATACACAGCTGATAACGTAAGAAAATTACATTGCGGTTTTAAGCACCGAGTAGTATCTGTTGTTATTGTTATTATAATCCGAGTCCGATGTGCAGAGGACATAGACATATAAGCACGCAAGCAAGGACTTACACTCACAAAAAAAGTGCCTTTAAAGCACACAGGAAGGCAGGCAGGCAGGCAAGCAGGCAGGCAGGCAGGCAGGCCTGTGGAAAGACGGATAGAAATTCAGTCAGCGTAAAGGGAACACTATCCTAAAAACGCGAACAACACAAAGCCACCACTGGGCGGATTACCTGTTGCTATTCATTTCGATAGCTGGCACGATGCTAACTGTTGAAGAGAGATCGTTTCAAATCGACTTCAGTTGAGCTTTTAATTGATACGCGTATTATAGAAGATCAGAAATACATTAATGATGTGCAAACAATGTAATTTATATATTCAAAATTTATCGATGACAGTACGCCTTCTAGAGGGTTTGCTGTACGTGGCCATAACAAAGGAATTGGCTCTACAAATGACGATAACACCTTCGTATTGTAAGTGCGCTGATTTTCGGTATACATATGTTAGACCTGTGCAACTTTCATTTGAAGTGTCACATGTTCCAGATGGCGGTCATCGGACCAGTTTCTTGTCGCCTGTCTGGGTGGGATGGGTCAAAAACTCCCTTCAGCAACGGATATGGCATTGAACAACCATACCTTGTCTAGTCGACATAATAGTAAGACAACAAAGATGCTGATGCAGTATAATTAACTAAAATGGAAAAACGTTGACACCGGTCTCGAAGATTAGTTGGCGCATCACACGAACGTCCCAAAGCGGGAACTAGCAAACATGTTGATATATCACAGGATGATCTTCGTTTAACGGCAATATAGCACTTGTGAGAATTGAGAACCGACTCTATCGGAGTGGTGCAACATGCTATTATTTGTGTGTGTGTGTGTGTGTGTTTTTGATAAAAGAATAGGGTCGTGATGTGCCTATGAATCATACTCACACCGTCCACTTCTGGGTTAGGCGAACTGTAGCTCTCAAGTTGGGCATGCTCTCTCGTTTTCAAACCAGCTAAAATAGACGTATTAGCGAACCGGTAACAATAAGGTTATGGCTTTATCCGGATTTACAAATTGGCTGGAGGAAACATGACCGGACAGACACGACTGCAGCGGAAGTCTAGACAGGAAGGAACAAAGCATAAAATAAAGAAAATAGGTGAACATACGCTATTAACTGGGCTGTTCTAATAAATAAGGCTGCACTTCGCGTTACTGCTACAACGCCTACCTCTCTAGACTCTCACACTCCGTCTCACCTAGAAATCCGGACACCGACACATGTTTGGCCACATGTGAAAATGTATGCAACGACAGAATGTGTATTGCAAGTATTACACTGATACGTAGTTCTATCGAAACTTTCCCGGACTGACTAGCAGTACGCTTTGATAAAGTTTTTTAGTGAAGAGTTGAGATAGATGCAACTGTGGAAATTTCGGGCGCCCTGTATAACCACTACAACGATTTTGTGCTTTCGTTGTATGTGTGAACGGGGATAGAAGGAAATACAATAGTCCGTAGTTTTCTTTTTAGCAAAACTTATTTACGGGACGGAATGGGGCTGCAGCGCGATCATGCGAAGCTGCACCGGGTGTACGACATACAGTGGTTTCAGACAACCGCTTCTCAATGGTTTACGCCTAAATACAGGCAAGAGTATAAATACAAAGTGCCATTTCCCTACACGCTCAACCATTCCGAAGCGAACTGTGTATTCTTGATCTTGGAAGTTTGACAAATTCAGCGTCATCTGGGCGTCGTGGACCACGTGCGAAGTTTAGTCATTATCACAACGGCCATCGTAAGTGTCATCACCAACAGCAGCAGCAACAACAACTGTTGCAGAAACAATAGTAGGGCCCTTCGAGGAGCTCGATACTTTCCTATCGCGCCAGGAAGTATAATATCATTTACGCGCACGTGCAGACGCTCAACTGGTTCATAGAAGCTACGTGTATGTCTATGCTGACGTCAAACTCAAGTAGGTACATCAGATCTTTCACCAGTTGGGTTTCTGTGTGCTACCAAAAGTGTTCACCAGTAAATTAGTTTTAACCAATCAAAGAGAGCTGAACAGGATCTTTGAATCTGAAGGGGGCATGTCGAAAGATGTCAACGCGGACTCGATCAACCAGCTTGGCTCACCTATGCGTTATTGTCTACAACGGACAACCTAACGATCGTGCGAGAAAGCCTTTTAGCAATGTATTAGACATCGATAGGCATTGAAGCTGGCCTTAAGTTCAGTTAAACGGCACAAAGTGGAGTGCTGTTGTTGCAAATCGCTGGTCACTCGTTTGATTCATTTGTCTTGTTTTTCCGATAGCGTTTCATTCATGCTAACGTATGCTCATTTGTTGGATAGGACGTGGACGATATTTTAATAGTATTGTTTATTTGATCGCACACACCGCTGTCTGTAACGATCGTGTATTCCTGCCGATCGATCTACCTAAATAATAACTATATTTGTTTTTTGTCATCGTCAAATGTGTATCTATTGCTATACCGTGTGCGCATGTACGTAGTGGTCCAGCTTACAGAAAATATCCGCCTATGGAATGACTAACGCTTTGGCATTTCTTGGAATTTCGTAGAATCCTAGCAGACAAACGATGAACGCACCAACATTCAGCAACGATAGCCAGAGACGCGTATTAGACGTCCAAATTGTGCTGATGCGGTCATTGCCGTTGCCGCGGTGCTCCCGAACGACCGAAACGCTAACGTTAACTTTGGAACAGATAACATCAGTCAGTCAATTTGTCGCGCCCTATCTAGTGCTTGTGACAGGTAGCACCAATAGCGTCCATTAGTATCATTTCAGTGTTTACTTCCACATGTTTGACTGAGTGCAAGTTCTTCCAGCTTTTACTTACCCTCGTCGTTCGACCTTGTTTGCTTCTGAGTCCAAACGGGATGACGAAGTGATCGGTGAAAATGGTCAGCGATGACTACGCCGATAAGAACCACATCTTTTTTTTTTTATATGCCTGACTGCCACTATAGGATACTGTATGCAGGATCATATACCTTCTACGCATCGCACAACCGGTGTAGCAATTATGTGCCGGAATTCGGAGCAGCGACCCGAACTTGTTTCGTGTGAGATTTCCGTTGTCGTTTAATTAGCGTTATATATCGAATAGGTCAGGAGACAGTCTATTAATAATTAGTCCGGGTTCAACTTTGCAATAGATAGATAATATGCTCATAACTTAAAAGGGGACGTATTATATTCAGAAGGGAACATGTTTAAGCAAAAAGCTTTGAGTGAGAAGATAACAGTTACTAGACAAAGTTAGGTGTTCCGTTTTTGTAAGCGATAATACATCTGGGGAATCGTTACTTACAAAATATATGAGTTAAGTGGAAGATAATTAGAAATATGGAATAATAATTGATGATGACACAGAGGTGATCTTGGTTGATTGTGCGACAGAAGCTTATCAATATACTATTTCGAATTTGTTGCGGACGTAACATGGCCAGTGGTTTTAAATATCTTCAGTGACCTAGCGTCTTGAACTATCAATAGCACCCGCATCATATATATATATATATAGATATCGATGCACCAGCGTCACAGTTCTATAACATCCATAATGTTTCAAATCTATTCTGCTACTTAGCAAATGAGCGTTGGCTAGCCGATACCACGTGCGCTATGGCACGTACACCCAAGATGGCACGGCAACATGTACGAGCTGGGTACTTCCTGCCGCTGCTTTGTGAATGTAATTCATATATTCAACCTGTAACTAGCAAAGGCCATCATCACTTCCGTTCTTGTAACGTTGATACCCGATAAGGACACTATTAGTGTTCGCTATATCAGGTTGAAAGAATGGCTGGAGAAATTGCTTTTGCGATCACTCTCCTCAGGCTCACCGGCTCTTCCTACGCTACTACTGAAAAAGTTTTCCCTACCTAACAATTTTCACCTATAAGTGTATTTTCACCGTACCGTTTGTGTTTATAGCTATAGTGAACTCTCCCGGCATTTGAATAAACATAGTAAATGTTGGAAACGGCGGAACCGTCTCACGTAATAGAGCTACGTATACATAGCCAACATATCAGTATGGTCCACTCATCAAAGAAGCATAAAAACGAAAGACAAAATTTCTATTACTTATATTTCATCTTTGCTTGCGCTAGAAAAAATGTCTCCAGGATACTATTGTATTAGACATATTTGACTACACCTATTATAAGCTTCATTGAAGTTGTATACAGATACATCCTAACAAACAATCTCTGGTATCATTATGGCTAAGCCGGCTGTTTCTTTGAAAAGTTTGTAAGCGATTTTATTAAGTCGTGTTGCTGCCTCGTGGATTGTTCCGTTATACATGCGAAGTAGTCTGTCAGTTTGGCAGTACACAACTTTGAGAAGTTCTCCATATTTTTGTCAATTTTTTTTAGGTTACAAATTGTTTTCTACTGGCAGCTCAGTCCGATTCTGCCTAGACGACTGAGCTCCGGGCTAAGTATCGTTGTTGTAACAGTTAACCTAAGGCTTTTGTTGTAGGTTTAGTTGAACCCAGGTTTCGAAGAGTGGTGGTAGCGGTCTCGCGTCTTGCGCTACCGATCTCGCCGGGGTTGTATCTGTGGTGTTTGTCTGTCTGTTCTTCTGTGGCTTTGAGCTTGTGTAAATGCGTGTGTGTTTGCCTGGTGACGTGTATATTCATCGCTGCCGCTTGCACGTTGCTCCCATTCGTGAGCCGATACAGACAATGCTACCCTTACAAGAGGTACGTCATAGTGCATCAGAAGCATTGACTTATAGCCAGAGGACGGCGACCCAACCGGACGACGTAATCTGACGTCAGAGTCTTGTTTTCACTTCGACTAGTGCTGTACCGGCTACAGCAGTAATAATAACAGCAGCTACGGAGCAGCTAGCACAACGAGTGCACCAGCCAGCCAGCCATACCAGAAAGTACTAGTTAGTAAATCACTTGGTCCTCATACACTTTTGCTGCCGACTTGTTCCCTCGCTCACTCGAATGCAATGATAACGCTGTTGACAGGCTACAGTTTTTCTGCCTTCTGGACCCTAGTGGGCCTACGCTGGGCCACTACTGTTTGCACTATTTATATTTTGCTGTTAATCTCATCATTTCTCCTTTCCATTTCCCTCGCGCAACCATTGAACAAGAAGAAAGGGGAAACCGCTCAAGGTGGCAAGGTTCGAAACGCAGTGCATCGTTACTAAGCTGCACAGGCAGTAGCTGCAGGTAACAATCCGACGAAGATCGAATGCCTGCCAGAACACTCATCGGAAGCAAGGAATGGTCGCGGAGTCGCTAGGGTACCGGTAAACTCCACGATTATATCAATAGCTTTGTTTTTCTTAAGTTAATTTAGGAAATCAATCAACCGTAATATTGTCATTTTATGTTACACATTCAACATACTACCGTTCCTTCACTGTTTCTGTCTCTACTGTAATATGATAATGAACTAGAATACTAGCCATATTCAAAGGAAAGAAAAGACTTGACAACGTTACATCCAACTGTTATTCTCGTGCTTCTAAATCCCTGCAGCTTCTTACTTCCTATTTGCCTTTGTTCACCCATCAGTTGACTGGATTTAAGGAATGAACAACCGCTGGGTCGTTGCAAGGACCCAGTGATTCCATGTACGAGACATGATGCACGCTATAAGACTGACAAATATCTAATCGATGCTTTTTTGACTATGTGTAATGCGCTTCGTGTGCATGATACTCTATCTTCTTTAACTTGTGCTATAGACTTCGTTGGGGAACGCTCTAAGCTAGGTTAATCATCAGATATGAGACCCAGGCTAATAGAGTGTATTGCTGTGTTATCGCGTACTTGAATCTACAAGACCATAGAGCAAATAAACAAAAGCCCCTTTGCCAGTGGCCGAACTTAACAGGCGTATACTAAAGCCGATATACGTATTAACTTAACTGTTGCTTAATAGAAAGTTTGCTGGCGCAGCTGAATCGCAAATAATTAATCGAAAGTCATTAAAAATTTTGAACATATGAACTTGCTACAGCGTACTGCAAGCAATATAGTATGCATCGGACTAATATAACTTACATTTAAACTTGAGCCATTCGAGAAATTTACGATTATAACAGATAGCAAACCGTAAACACTATCTATTGCTCACGACTACCAATATAGCCTAGCTTTCCTTATCTGTTGGTACTAGATGTTTGTTATCCTGAGATGTATGTGTTTGTGCCTGTCACGAGTGCGTCCGCGCAGGTCACTAACCGGTTAACATTTGACATTGGCAAGCTCAATATTTTGAGAAGGCTCAAGGCTGTGCTAAAACGCTCTTGAACACTACTTTTAGGTGGCCTTTTGAGACTGCTGTCAAATTGTCAATACGGTGCATAATCTTAAGATATCGAATCTTATAAATGTGTTTTGACGCAACAAATGGCCACGGAAACAATCTAACCATTTACTTATACCATAAATAAACGTTATGACAGCAATTTACTGCGTTCTGAATTGCAGTTAAAAAGAAATTAATAGATTCATTTGCATCAGAACGAAGTTTTTATGGTAAGCAAAACAAGTCACATCTAAAACGTCCTAAGGGACTGACAGATTTTTCCTTTGTTTTCGATTTGCTCTACTGTTAGATAAAAGCTACATTCTAGCGTATAATGAGAAATAATACTTTTCAATACAGGTCCTTCTACTTAACTCTGCTATTGTTACTGGTTTGTGCCGTCTTTATCCGTGGCTCAAGCAGCTTTCCTTGTCTATGATGATTTGTCGTTTTGTCATTGGTCCTTTAGTGCCTATTTTAAAATTTGTTGAGGAAACCATTTTCGCTCATTGTTGTAACACTGTTACGTTGGGTAATGCTTTTGCTACCTCCCGCTGCGAGCCATCCGGACTCACGTTCAGAACGCCGTCGTCGGCTCGTCTTATAACTGCCTGCTGCTGTCGCAGCATCACTCTCCTCACTCGGGTGCCGTAGTTGATAATGGCCATTCTGGTCATGATGGTGTCGGATGAGCGGAAGCGCAGTCCGCGTAAGTGATGCAATGGCCTCCACACGTGACCCACGTCAACGGTCATGCTACTGAGCCTTCCTGTACCGCCGCTTGCTCATTCAAAGTTTTTCGTTTGCCGATATTTTCTTTGATTCGGCCACACTTGCACACGTAAATGCACGCAGGCAGGCAAGCACAGCTCGTACAGACGCGATAACTGTTTAACGATAGCGCGAATGATAGCAGGGGGAGTTCGTTACGGCTGCATTAAGACGCTAGTAGCTGGTCGGTTCATCATTCACATATATTCGTATCTCAGCAGAGATCTGTTATTCGGCCGCATAATCGACTACCCGGCGCCTTCCACCACCAGCGCCTACTTTGACTAACTCCTGCGTCCACACGTCGGTTGATCTCGGTTCGCAAAGCCACTAAAATTATGTTTCTACTGCTTAGCCGTGTACAATCATCTTCCGGTGAGGTGAACGTACGTACGTTTCGTCGGCTGGACATTTACAACCTCTGCTCTATACCATCGATCGACAACTTCTCGTCGGCGTAAAAGGTCTCCTTCCCTTTCCCGACAGAAGACAATTGTTGTGACCCTCTCTCAGCAGCAACACACGTCACCAATCACCGTCAATACACTACATCACTACACTGCATCTATGCAACTACTTCACTCTGAGGTGTCGAACTGTGGACTCTGCTCTATTGTACCGTGCTGCGTCTGCTCGGTTTAGCGGTGACGGAGGCGGCAGAGGTTTTTTGCTTTGCTGCTGATGTGGTTGACGTTGTGGGACCGTCATCAGACACGAGAGAGGGAGTCTCGCCAGCCAGCCAGTCCGCGTGGCCTTGCGGGGTTTTCCTGGAACTCACGTGTGGCCGTGGCGGAGGCTTTGCCCGCCACTGTCCGTACTGCTGATGCCGCTACCCTGCCTATCGTGCTCTAGGCGCGCAGTCACCACATTACGCCAGGGGTACAGGCGACCGTTGGTGGGCCACACACTATCCAAATCCACCCCCGCACGGCCCGCTGACCTTGAACATTGGCGCGGCTCAAGGACAATCATCCGAAACAAGGCGACAATCCCTGCCCCCATGCCCGCAACGTGCGTACAGGAGCGCCTGCCGCCGCCGCCGCCGCCGCCACTACCATTATTACAGCAATCGAACAGAACCCTAATACTCCTGACTGACATTTCCGTATTGTCCTCGCAGCATCCCTCTCGTATTGCCTTAGTTTGGTTCCTGTTCAAACCCCTAAACAAGGACGGCCCCGCCTACTGACTCTAGGGACCAAGTTCGGCGAACGGTTCGAAGGACGCCAACGAATTCGAAGTCTGCGGAAAGGGGTATGAGTTTCTAGACGAAAAAGAACTCAACGAGAGGCTAGCAGGGCGTAGGATAAAAAAGAAAACGACGACAAGATAACAAGGACCAAATCGGGTAACAGGTTTTATCCGAAGGCCCTTTTTTGGCCTTTCTTTCCGTTTACCCTGTAGCCTGTGCGAACCACTTGTCATGACTATGTCATGGCTGCGGGAGGAGATGGCTTTCGCTTTCTCTTGCCTGTAGCTCGGCTCCATGTATATTAGGCGTCGTAATTTATTTAGTGGAAGTAGTACAATAGAAATCAACAGATGTAAGCGACAGATAAACAGACGAACTTCTTGCAGTGATTTTGTTTTGAACAAGGAAAAGGGTATGATGCACTCAATTGACAAAGATGAACTATATATGGAAAAGAATCAACGAGAACGTACGATTAAATAATACTCATGTTATTATACACGTATGCATGCAGAGAAAATATATGATTAATTTACATACACGAAGTTGCTTTGTCTTACTAGGTAAAATTCAGATAACGATTTGCCATTTTTGGCGCACCAGTGAAACAGGTTAAATAGCGTACCTGATGAAATCTAATAGAAAAACACTCCAACATACGTGCAAAATTTTCACGGAACTTCTCTAGCAATAGCTTGTGTAGAACAGGACAAAACGCAAAAGAACGTGCCAATATTTGCTGGAATCGATTACCTTTGCTACAACACCAGTTTTGATTTTATCCTATTTTTCTTCTTTCCAGCTTTCCCCTATTTGTACGAAGGACCGATTTACACGAGAGTGAATGGCGGTCGGTCAGCAGTGAACACGCACGATCAGGATCACGCTCAGGCGGAACAGTGATCAACGAAAGCCAGTGCTGCCATCACTGCCACTGATCTGTCTGCCTTTTGCAGGGCAGCACGACGGCCTCTAACCGCCGTCTGTGCGCGCAGCAACCCCGACGGCTTCGATCACCTCGAGCGGTGGTAAATCCTGAAACCGTTTTCCTAGATTGATATTCTCTATCCTAAGGTAGCTACCACATAGCGGCATGTAGATCATGCAGATCGTACATGTCATCCCGAAGCAGCTGTACGTCTCATCATACGTTGTTACTAACATCATCACAGCACATGTTAACATAGCTGCTAATAGTCGTCGTGTCATCCATGTATAAGAGAGCACTGCGTAAGCACATGTTAACGAAGCAGCTTCTTGAGCCATTATTCATATATATAGTCGAGACTCAGAGATGAACTAATGTTATGATACCCGAAAAAAAATTTTTGATAGAACAATGTAATTGAGCAACGCACACGAAAACGGCCTATTCTCGTCCTCCTAAATTATAAACCAGCTATAAAAGTACATCGTATCGTAAATACAGCTTTATATTTGTTTAGGACGTTCAGTTGCCCCGCGTCTACGACTGTTAACTTGAGCTACCTATTATGACTAACCGCATCCACTTGGCGGTTATTCAAATAAATGGAAATGGCTTTATCACGGGTTTGGCCTCTTCTTAGGCCACAAAATGTCTATGTTCCGGACAGCACTAACAGATCAACAAAACCACAGATTTCATCTTCGTGTATCACCACCTACTGTTGTACATAGATGCATGCACACAGCTAAGAAAAAAAGTGTATTCGTTAACATCCCTTGCGAAGCGCGCACAAATTAAAGCACATACGAAACGCTGCGGATCCTAACCATCCTTAACTTCTAATGAATGTTACAAGTTCGGCTGTCTCTTGCGTCAATATGTTTGCATGCGGTTACCGGGGTAAAAGACAGCGAGATGGGGACACCAGTGCGGTAGCGACACTAATGTGTGGCAATCTAGGAGTTTCAATTCGATCAATGTCTTTAATTGATGAATCGATATCTACATGTATTGATATATTATGATCGCGTTGAAGCGATTATTTAGGACAGTCGTCTTGAAGCGTATTCAAAGCTGTTTAACAAGTTAGGTAAATGAGAACAGTCGTCCTATCAAAAAGCATATGACTTTGCAAAATAAATGCTTATGATTAATGATAAGACCATGCCGTTTTCGATTTCTCTCCAGAGCGACGCCATGCACTCGTCTAGTACCCCTCCTTGAGATTGAACAAGCTAAATTTCGTCCGCTGGTGGCGCGCAATTCAAAAAAAAAACCAATTTCAAAGTCTGCCGACTTCGCTTGTAACAGTTTAATGTATGGTAGTAATGATAACAGTAAATAAAAACATTTTATATTATATATTGCATTACTTTAGTAAATTGTTCTACAAACAGTAAAATCATTTTATTTTGAAGATGTGTTTCTGTTAAACTAGAAATTCAACTCTGCGGTACATGAATTATCTAGATTTGCCGCATCCCCTTGTGTCTGTTTTCTCGCTCGCTTTGCACACAAACACACAAATGCTAAACATGTGTATATACAGGCTTTACATAATGTGAGGCTACCAGGCGCTTGGAGCAGGACAGGGATAGATTATAGTACAAAAATGCTATGACTTTTTAGGCCACCCGAGTATTCGACTAAAAAGAAAACACGGCGAAGTCGGCAAAACTAGCAGAGGGCTAAACTTTGTCTTGTCGTTTTTCCAAGGCGAAGTACGTTGTCCGTTCTCTGTTTTATTATTACAACGGTAGCAGTAGCTTCAATTCGAGCATAACTAAGTAACTTGAACAATGGCGAAACGCTGTGACTGAACCCGGTACCGGCCATATACAAACAGAAAAAAGAAAATACATTCAGAAAAGATATCTCTACCTACTTTTCTGACGCTTATCCTTGATAAAGGCTACTTGCGAATTTTACTTTAGGTTCATTTTAATATTATTAATAAATTCGTCCCGTCCCGTCCCTTAAAGTAAAATGAAGGGCGATTAGCATATCTGGACCTTTATAGTCCATGGACTGCACAGCCGGTGCTACATGGGATTTATTTATTACCTACTCTGAGCGCGTTGGCACTTGGCTAAAGGCATTGCCCTGTTGCTTTCATGAGCTGAGTTGGGTGTCAATGACGTGGACAAATGAAGAATTTGTCAATATTTTCAAAAATATTAAATAGATCCAATTCTAAACGTTTATTATTCACTTAATAATTCTCGCTCCTTTTGCAAACAGTTAAGAGGCAGATAACGTATCGTAGTTGGAATCAAGCGAACACTTTTTTTTTTTTTTTTAATGGATTTTGGAGATGAACGTTAATAACTGGGAAGATAAGTAGACTGAGAACTTTCATAAAATTCTTGTCCTTGCTTATGTGACGCATGAAGCACGGTTATACACCTTTCTGCTGAATTCTTTCTGAAATGTTGTCGTTTTCAACTTTCGAAATGTCTTTCTTAGAAAATTTGGAAATTCTTCCTACCAATGGCAACACGTTACATCGTGTACGTGCCGCTAATTTGAAGTAGATTCTTACATATTACATGGGCTACCAGGCAAGCAGTGTATCCTAATTTTAACAAAAAAAAAAGGTTCATAAAGATAACAGCTGTTACTAATCATAGTCGTATCAGTACTATGTAATATTTATAAAATTTGTTACAAACAAAAAATTGTTTCACGAATTACGCTTTGAAGGAATCATATTTGTCTGCGGTAATTTCCAGAAAAACAGCCATGGAAAATCGAAATTGAATTTTGTGCTTTATGAGTGAGGACTGAAGCAGCGAATCTAATAACCACTAAGTTATCGTAAGCCCTTTGGGGTTCTACGACTACACTCTCTTTCAGGGAATTTTCATTGTCGGAACTGATTCATCTCAGCCGCACAGTCCATCAGAAAGAGTGAGTGAGCTTCATTCATGTTCTTGATCGACGTTGTGCATCCACGACGCGGATGAACATATGCGCGCCAATCTTCTTCAAATACCGTACCGGCGCTTGACGAGAGGAGGCATAGCGCCCACGGTCCAACCCGACAGGTTGCTACATGTCAACCTGTGGCGACTACGCAACGATATACCTACGAATTCTTGTGACGTTACCCCATCACTTGGGAAAGCCCATTGAACTTCAGTCTCAGAACTGCCTAAGGACTTGTCAAACTGTTGAGAAAAACACATGTGGGCCTTCTTACCAACATCTATTCTTCGGCGGTGATTAAGATTCGAATAAATGCGGTAAAAGTGAAACAATTCACTATGTTTAACACTTACCGGTCAAGTAGTGCCCTTTTTAAATATGACCTCATTGAACAGTTTGGGTATTCATGATTTAGAGATATAGGATCCGGCAGATCATTAAATGCTGTCTGCAAATGACTGCCTGGCCCGGCGAGTTCTACAACAAATAGTTATTCGAAGTTGGGCTCACATCAATACCTGAGAGGAGTCCGATAGATCATTTGCGAATATATAAAACCCAAAACTTCCGGTTCGGGTCATCGCCTGCTTGAAAGCTTTGATGGTCGGGCTCATATTCATAAATACTTACAATTCAAGCGATTCAAATTTACACGAGAATCATGTATGTTATGTCTGGAATTAGCTGGCTTTAAATCAATGCCCATACACGATATTACATTTTCTTTCTTTGGCCCCCTTCGATATCTTCGAAGACAACTTAAAAGGCGCTAGCAATTTATGAAGATGACGTGTGCGACCAAATTGGATTCTATATACAAAAAAGGACGACACAGTTATGTAGATCAAACTAGCCAAGTCTGCTGATGGCGGTCCACTAATAAGAAAACTTGCTAGAGTTATTTGAGGAGGCCAACCCTTGTCAAGCGTATCGGATATAGTAAATACACAATTATATATTGAACAGTCGTACCTATTAAATTCAACGCGTTTTTTGTTTGTTAAGCGCTAAGTATTGCTAGATACATTGTAATGTCGACTAGCACGTGACAACAGCGGCACGGTATGAGCTGCACACGACTGTACAGCTTGCAACTCACATAACCCCTAAATTTAGGTAAGAGGAATTGATCCATCACCCCCGGACATAGACGTACAGTATTGACTAGCTGTTCTACGAGCGAGCTCTCATGTTTTTACTATTCCTTTTCTGGGTGGTTTTACGTACGTCAAACAGTGCAACATTAAAGGTAGCGGTCATAGTCACCAAAAGCGGAAATGCCTGAGGTTCTCTCGTGAATACTAACGTAAACGAGGTTTTAAATTAGCCACGGCGCGTAGCTGTCTACAGATACCCTCGTGATACAAACGCTCTGTTGTTGTTGTTGTTGTTGTTGTAAAGGGAACTTTTTATTTTACTGGGCATCTTGTATAAACAAATAATAAAATTTGGGAAGACTGACTTTCAGCCAAATTTTCTTCCTAAAATTTAACTTGACGCTTACGATATTTGCATAAGAAAAGTAGCGCCTAGAATCGCACCGTTCAATGTCGCTTCCCTAGCTTTGAAGTTGACAACAAAAATTAGTAATGAAACCAAAAATAGTCAAGTATAATGAAATGGATGTCTTTTTGACAGATTCAACGAATGTATGGGGTATTAGTGGGATCCAAGTGATATCTTCTCTGGGTTTTTTCGGTCTATTAGTTGGGTTTACCTGTTAGATGTGTAGCAGTAAAACGTAGTACGTTTCGAGTGGATCGATTTGTAGAACCTTGAAAATGATTTCTACGCAGTTGGCGATATGTGCTGGAACAGACGGACCTGGGCGAGGCTGCAGCAATAGGTCTCATCCCCATCAAACATGCCTCGGCCTTCGAGGAACGTGTCCCCTAGCCAAACAAAAGATCACCTAGCAAGCACCGTTCATGTTCTACTGCTCTGGAAAAACCCCGCGCTCACGATGTCCTTCGCAACCTGGCGTTCTTATGCTCACTCGCCACGCATGCCTGCGCTTATGGACAACCAGCACTGTTTTATTCGGTCAACATGCCAAGTTCCCCCTGCAAGTCTCGCTTCTCCAGCGTCTCTGCGTTGGTTTTCTTTTTTCCGTCAAGTTAGGAGTTTTACTTTACTCGATTAAAAATCTTCGCTAAGTCAAGTTCCGCGATTCGACCAGCCTCTAAAATAGCGGTCAATAAGGGGTGCTCGGGGATAACATAGCTCCAAACTAACGAAAACGCTATCAACAGCAACGACGCGTTCTTTGAATTCTCTTCCTTTTCCCCCTCTTTTCCCCCTTTCGATTCGCTTTCGCTGCCGATCGCTCAAAGCCGCAACGTTGCATTGCACTGGACGTTTTTCGTCAACTCCTGTGTCCTTTTTCCTTTGCTCCCCCTTTTCGCTTGCCCTTTCCTGTTTCTTGCGCTTTATCCGTGTGTTCTCCTTATAGAGGGTTGGCTTACTGCAATGTCCAGTAAAGAACGAGCGCAGCGGCAACGGCACAAGCGGGACTTGCTCACTCGGTCCGCTCTAGTTGTTTGCTCGCTTTCCTAGAAGCGTTTCCCGGGAAAGGGCTGGAACCGGCTCTCCCGCCCCTGAAGGGAGCAGCGGACAACGTGGTGCTTTCGCCAGGAAGAGGATCTTAGAAATCCGCAAAAGAGTGAACCTTCGTCCTGGTCATGATAGTACCCTATGCAAGGCCGAGTGATATCAGGTGGTTTATCGGAGCAGCATGATTTGAAAAGGAAAGAGAGAAACCGCGAATGATAAGTAGCTGCTTGCTATTGACCACAATCTTCAGAAGCTACCAGGCAGGCGGATAACTGAAGTAGAGCGACGAGATGCAAATCCGGTACCGTATTTCGTAGAATTCGGCCGCCTTCCTCAAGGCACAGTTTTCCAGTGTACATTAGGGCGCTGACGAACGATTCCTATCCTACAGCGTTCCTTTCGTTCGTTCGGCGCACACTTGCCTTCGGATTCTGCTTCAGTGAAACGCTGCTCTGTACGAAAAGGCGGGAAACAGAAGCAAAAGCATCCGCACGACAAAAAAATCGGCGCAGTGGTTGCTTCGAGCGAGCCAACGATCATGCCAGTTTCTTCTCCCAGTGGTCGTAAGCAGAACAATGGAAGTTTGAATACGTTTACTAGTTACAATTGAGCACGTACACTTACTTAGACGCTACACGTACTCAACTGTCATTTTATTACGCTTACCACCAGGTGATTCGTACGAAGGTTGCACGTTGCTCGGCACTAACATCACATCAGCCGTTACTTCCACAGCAGGCACAACGGCAAACACAGCGATGATATAATGGCGGCAAATGACTCAACGTAACTGTTATAGTATCCGCTCCGCTTCTATTTATCCTTTTGTTTTTATCGTTTCCTCAACTTATTGCTGTTAAAGCAAATGTTCACACGTAATCTACCCTTTTAGCAGGGAATCGAACACGATGCATGAATCGTTGTGTTTTCAATGTCTCTATCGTGCGTCTTGTCGAAGGCTGACCGTTTGGGCTAATGATTCTTGCGTGGTGACCCTAGATGAACGGGCTTAGTCATGAATCCTTAGAACGGGTCGGCCTCACGAACTCTCATGTGGTCGGGACTCGTACCGTTAGGTGTTGATGTCCTGTCGTAGCCCAACGTTTACGCACTAGAAGGCTCCGACGAACTGAGGACAACAAGTGAGTAAATCGGGGAACTCCCGCGCTCGGACGCGACCTGCGAGGGTAATCACTTGTCGTGACTTGGCTTAACCAATGCTCGACAAACGGTAACATATTCGAGGGAGAGGGTTTGAGACCGCGGCCCGCTGAGCCAACAAATACCGCACGGAAAGCTGGACCGAAGGCCCATCGATATGTGACAGCCAGTAAATATATAACAGCCATCGAAATGTATAATTAATATCCGCGTACGGCCGTCATCGCGCGTTGAAAAATACTGTTGTTTTTTGTGTGAATAACCCCTTTGAGCTTCGTCGAACCGTGAGGTGCATATGTGGGGGACGGTACGATTTTTGAGCGTACACTTTCGCGAGACTTCACACATACCCTCCTTCTCAGAGGTTGTGACCAGATTGCGAATTAGGTTTTACTTTTTTTGACCGTGAATAACGATGTCGACCCACCGGACACTCCTAACGGACTCCTCTATGGCGGCCATTACTGAAGGCGCTCATCAGTCGATCCGTGTTTGCATGAATATTCGTCTTATAACTTCCTCATATGGCGAAGCGGTGAGAGTAAACGTAGCCATTTAATATATATGATGATTTACCTCTCATTCTAACACAAAATACATCGTATTGATAAGTACAGTTTATCACATGTAAAATGTAAAATAAAGGATCCTGAAGTGCCGAGCCAACGTTCCGCATCGAGTCTTTTCTAACGAGTATCTCTATGGCAGCATTTTACCGAAAATACCATTTTTATTTGTACTAATTGTCATCGAACGTTTCGCGTATCCGCATGAATCGGTCTAAATCTAGATTGAATAAAATAAACCATAATAGTAATTCTGATTGGTCTTGTTACTAAGCGGTACGACTCTATTCGGAAGAGGGTTAGGTTTTGACGCTAACGTGCCACGATTGCTCTCGCTTTAGAAGAAGATCTTTTTCGCGACATCGTGGCCGTTACACTTCAAGGCGGGCGCACAGATATAGGCGTGTCGTCGTTATTGCTCACCTGACTGTGTCAGCGGTCCAGCGTTAGACGTCATTACCTAAGCATCATCGATTGGAGCGGGATTGTCGGCACTCTCGGCGACGACTCTCGCTTATGGAAAGTACATTTTTTGTTATACTGTTGGTTTTTGAAAACAACATATGCCAGACTCAATTTGGCGGGTCGACAAGCTTGAGAAATGAGTGGCTAACAACAGTGTGGCGGCATACACAGTTGCGTTCAAATCCTGATATGACTCAGCCCGTTACGCTGGAATTGTCCACGACACGATCGCCGTGGGTGAAGGTCGCTGCTGCAGCGGCGATATAAAGCACGTCCATAGCATGGACTGTCTAATAATCGGCAGCTCAGTTGCTTTGGCATTAACATGCACTGCACGATCGAGCTAGAAGGCACGAAGACATCATAGCTTTCGTATCAAGCGCTGGTGCATCTCCGTGTGGAAAAGGAATCAGCTGTACAGTAAGCAGTGCCCGACGCAGGTCCAGTGAGACTCTGCACATTCGCTCAAGGTGTTCCAGCTATTTTGAGAGGGACAAAAGCAAGAGCGCGGTACGAAAAAAAAATGGTCTATTGCTCAACAGGGTCCACATACAATAAGTGGACGATTGTGCTGAAAAGGACAAAAAACGATGGCCAGCCCTAATGATTGGTGGGGTCAATCGTTGTGAGGTTCACCGTTATCTGCTATTGGCGTTCATCTGAAGCCGTGAACCGAGCCGAGTGAGCGTCGTAAGGTGAACACAATTGCTTATACAGTAAATCGCCTTTGCAAAATAATAGTTGTAATTATTATAAAGAGCGGCATCTGTTCTAAAGGACCGGCTTCTGCGAGGAGATCTAGTGGCATTGGTGATTCATAAGTTACCCACCACCAACAACAGCAGCAGCAGCAGTGCTATTGTCACCACCACAGGATTAGATACGACAGCCACGGGTTTATTTTAAGGCTTCGACTATGTGATCGTAAGCATCCATTGGCGACGGTGGCTAACTATTGACGATCGTTGCCGCCGTTCACATGAACGATTTCCCATAAAAATAGATTTAACTACATATTAACAGCGTCGCCACCCTGTGATCGCGATGGCGGACCGCGCTTTTCACTGTTCTTACCATATGACCATGTACCATACATGTTAGCACTGACTTATGTGTATGCTTTTTTGCTTTCTAGTCTCTATTTGCTGAGCTAGCTTATTTTAGCACCATAAGCGGCATCGTCGAGGTAATCGTTTTCAGCCCCATCTTTCGAGTCTTCGTATCAACTGCTGTTACTGAGGCTGAGCTCTATGCGATGCAGGAAGTAACGTTTTTAATTACAGCATAGGAGATATGTAGGTATCTGGGTGTGTGTATGCGTGCAATAGCAGTTTTGTATCGGCAATGTAATTCGGTAGGTCTGATCTGAGGCGTTAAAGCCACCCGTTAACTTACGCGTCGACGGCCGATCAATAGGAACGTTTGTCGGCGAGAGATCAATGTTTGTGAGCATTTCAGACTACTAAAGATTTATAGTCTGCTAGTTTTACGCATGCGTACACACCCACTTAGACACGGATCGATTTTTTTTTATCTGACCCATCTAGAAGGGGAGCGTGGTGGCGTCTGTACGAGAGTCGGTAGAAATGGCAGCGGCTAGTCGTCCGTATTACGTAGGTATATCAAAATGAGGGTTAACTAACCGAGCGATTGTCAAGTATTTAGATACAACAGGTTCATAAAAACGTGGCAGGTCATTGTTGCCCTAGAGACAAACTGTGCCGGTTGTTACGGATGCTTTATGAGAGATTAGTGCGGTTGTTATCTTTGCAATGCGTTCTTTTTTCCTGGATAGTTTATAGCTGGAAAACCGCACCCGTTAGGATACGTTAGGTTCTCTATAGAAGATATCATCACTTGTCGGCGCATTGACACTTCCGTATTACTCATACCAGACCATCGACTTTTGTCCAGCGTCGCCGCATGGATCGAGATCGCATAACAGCCAAACGATCATGGCTACACGTGTATGAGCTGACAATAGAAATCTGAAACGGACATGAAATACGGACCGAGGCGTCCGCGATGAATTTTCCAAGGACATCAGCTAGTCAATGTAATTCAAGTACTAATGGCAGCAAAGCGAAGGAAGAAAAATAACAAACGTAATGAGCGTTTTATTGTAGGATTTATCTACGGAGCTAAATGCAACGGCACGTCAGGCCTGCAAATCGAAGTACGACCTACTACATACTGTACTAGTTGCTATTTGCAGCAAAACAGATTTTGCTAGCCATGCCACCCCCCCCCCCCCTCTAAGACAGTCGAAATGTTTACATGAGATTTTTGCTATGTCCTTAAATGTAACCGTTATTACGGGAACGGTGATGCAAGGGGAGTAGCGGGTTTGAGCTTCCAGACATTGGTTTTCTGTTAATATTTGGTAAGATGATTTTCGATACTTTGTAGTGTTAGCATCTCACGCGTCGTTCTGTAGCGTGCGAAATAATTACGCTGATGGACGCGGGCGGCCTGAGCTAGCATCGCTCAAGCTCGAAACAATCGACGATCCAGTCAGATCGATAAAAACACTCATATCACTTAATTAGCTGTCACTTTGGCCCCGATATATCGAAACAAATCGGATCACTGTTTAAATCATATACAGATCACGTTCACGAACAGGCAATATTGATTGAAGCTGTAATTGTACGCGTATCGGCACAAATATAGGCAGGTATGAAGATTTCAGAAACTTCCCAAAATGCCAATTTTCATATCGTAAATTAAGTAATAGGACAACATCTGATTCTCGCAAAAATTTACGCAAACTATATGAGTTCCGATAGCGGTTTTTGGTGCTATTTTTTCTGCAAGCAACCGTTATTGCTGATATCAACTACGACCTATAGCTGTAGGCATGATAGTCACGCTATATGGCAAAATACAAAAAAAGAGTTGCGAGTCCTACCGATAAGGCCGTTGCGACAGTGTTGCTGATAATAATTTTAGGATTTCAAATCAGCGTAACAGAATAACGTGTAAGCTAAGCTAAATTTATATTCATCGGGGTGCTAATGTTTTTAGAAGCATGGCCAGGAAGACAAAATTTGTTCTCCTGGCCATAGTCTTAAAAACAATGCTAAAAGAACTTCTGTAGTTGGTTTATAAGTTTCTAAAAGTTCTCACATTTTTCAGTCGGGTCGATCTACTGAGAAAAGGTTCATTTATCTACAATTGACGATATTCAATTACTTCTCGTGCTTATTCGGGCAATCATTTCTTTAGGCTCGTTTTTTGCTGCTACGCCCGGTGTGAACTCGTTGCCCCGGGGGACAGGCTTACCCACCGGACGGGGGATGTTTTCCCGTCAACGTATCGCAGCGCACTGACATGCCTAATTTGTTTCTGTCATTGCTATGAGAGTACAAACAACTGTCACTTTGAGTACACCATAGTGTAGACACGAACAAGCATATTGGTCAATATAAAGATACGGCCGTTATCAGATAGCCGCTTGGGAGCAAAAAAACTGTCGCTTACCGCATCATCACGGTAAATTCCCTCGGTACAAGGTAGCCGATCCGTAAAGTCCCAATGCAGATGGCTTTGTATTGTTGTCTGATACAGGCAGTGATAGTAGTAGTTTTGTCCTCGGTTGGCTATTGGCTAGCTTCGTTGTCTGATCGTTCCTATGTTGAGAGGCGACAAACAGAAAAACAAAAAAGTCCTTTGCATATGTACGGATCTCTTGCGTGCGTACATGCATATGTCTGTCCATCTGTCCGATCAACGTTTGGTCAATCGCTGGTCAGTGACGGATAAATGGTATTATGAGTGCACGATCAGAGACGTTAGACGTCGCGGCCATAGACGTTTTCCCGGACAACTTCACATTTGAATTACTGCCACAGACGTCATCAGGGGGATGGGGGGAGGGGGTAACAATTATTGTGTGCAGTATTTTCGCCATCACTGGCTGCTGGAGTGATAATCCTCCGCGATCGTTACTCGCACAAGGACTTTCAATCAATTTATGAACAATATATTGAACCATATTGTACAATATATTGAATTGCATATATTTACGTCAGCAAACAACATGAACGAAGTCGTGCTTAACACTTAATCTGTGCGCAAATATAGACAAATGGTTGATACGCGCATATGCCGTACTTTGAACTTCCGAATATGATATTTATTAACTATTAGAAGAACGTACGTGCAACAAAACGTTGTTTCGAATTAAATTATGTTTACACGTAAATAAAATAAATTAAAAAAAAAAGCTCAAAAAATACTAGTAGGTAGGTTAAACTATAGCAAACATAGGAAGCGAAGACAATGTTTGCAGTATGTATGATGTACCCGTAACTAAGTGCAGTTTTTTTACTAAACTAAACCCTACAAATCGGCCTGTATTTCCAAATTTAAACAGCCTATTCGAAACCTATTGCAGGTTATATTTATCGTACTTGTAGTGTAGCCTCTTTTTTTCCAAAGCCATCCTACGCCAGATTTGTGGCTGTTATGTAAGGCATTTATTAGGACATATATATAGAAGAAATTTATTCAGGAAGGGGACCGTACGATAGTCAGTTTTTTGTTACGTGAAAACCGCGTGTGCTAATACGTGGCCGGAACACAGGGTTGATAACGTGTGTGTCATATGCATCTCAGACGTTTCTTACCAACCAACCTCTGATGGTACGCCGGCATTTCTGCGAAATGGTTACCGCCAAAAGCAGCGGTCCAATTTCTCGGAGCGTCCTTTTAACCACGGCGCCAGACTGGCCACGTTGTATTGGTGGTCCGGCGGTCCTGGACGCCGGGGCCTCCTTCATCGAAATGACAGAGACATAGCGTCGCTGTCTATGATTCCATCGCCGTTAATGTCCACCAGTAATGTTCTACTCAATCGCTCGTCATTCAGTTGCCTCTCTGACACGAGTACATAAAATCGGTAGTTGAAACCATTACAAAAATGAACAGCTAAAGCTAGATCATAAGACCTCTATCGCATTACATACGTGCTACACTATAGCACTCTTGACTTCTAAGAAATAAAGGAAATTTATTACGCCGCACACGTTTGCGCGTAGCAGTAAATGCCCACCCGAGCAATCATCTAAGTCTATAGATATCACGCAATTCGATCCAGGAGAGTCCGCATTTCTCAGGCTGAAATTACTTATTGTTCACTACTTACCTAGGATACGTTCTGTGCAAATTTCTCGTGAGCCGGTGGAAGCCTTCCCGACGCGCTGTCGCTTGGGCGCCATCTTGCCAGGGTTACCCTACTGGCCGCCGAACTCCACATCCCACCACAGTTGCCCCATCTTTATCCGAAGTATCGTAGGTAAAGTATCACGATTCAATCTGAGAAACATGACTATGCATCAACTGTCGGTACCAGTTTATGGCCACACTTCCGAGGGGTAGTTACAGATTCGTCACTGCCAATACTAATAGAACCGTATCTCTCACTTTCCAACACGCCCTGATCCGCGCGCGCGCGCGCCGTACGTAAAATACGTCCCACGTTTAAGGGTATGCGGAGCACTGCGGATTATATGGCTGTGTGGTGCGCGAAGTTCTGCACTTAATGCTGTAATCAGCGCAGACACCTTCTCAACGAAGAAGATCGCTCGACGATAGTGCGAGTCGTACTGAGGTACCTTCGAGATCCTGTCGACCACTCAGTGCTCAATGCAGCGGCGGCGCAGCAAAAGTCCCGAACGAATGATGATGCCGGCCCGGATCGCTTGCAAAACGTGCTGAAAAAATCGTTCTGCGTTTCTCCTATCGGAGGCTCTCCGCAACTGTCGTCGTTTCTAACTTGCACTCTGCGCGCCCTACTCCGCCAGTTTATGTGTCTTAGCTATACACTATGGCTAATACTACTAGCGCTACGACACAGCATAACCATTGCATGACACCGCGGACACAGACATACTCACACACAACGCTACGGGTAGGTACGCTGGCGCAGAGCTGTAGGCCGCCGCTGCCTCCGTTCACAGCACTCGGGCAGCCGCCCAGCTAAGCAGGGAGGCAGGCTATCTGCTGAAGTCTCTAGTCATTGGGTTGCTTAGTTGCTTGGCTGGAGGGAGCCGCCAGCTAGCAAGCCACTACAGCATGAAGTGAGCCGGCTTCTCCCCCTGTCTCCGGGCCGACGACGCGGTTCCCAATTTCCAAGAACGGCAGCCGGACTGCCGCTGGCTGTGAGATAGTCAGTGTCGGCAAGCAGAGCAGAGTTCCCGACAGAGCTCAGATGTGACAAACCTGCACGAGACTGTGTAATGTGCGCACAGGGAGGCTAGCACAGAGCATCGAGTAAAGCACATAGGGCGGCAGTACAGGACGAAGCTCAGTTGCTCCCTTCTTCAATTCGGTAGCAGCGACAACGACGACGACAGCAACAAGATCGCAGGCCAGGTTAAGTTAATCTGCATTGGGCCGGACCAGACTAGAGCTAGGGTAGGGCTGGCCTGTTCTGGGCCAAGATGAATATTGTCATATGTACCTATGGCTCTCTGCGTTCCATTTATCTGCATAGAATCTTGTTACTCACTTATACCGACAAACATAACACTGTCGTTGAACGGCCGGCTGCTCGTTTGCTGCGGCGCTTGACTGAGCCTACTTACCTGCCGCTAGTTTATTTGTCGACCTACAACTCGTCCCGAACTGGGTGCAGCTTTTTCACCTATGTATCTCAGTGGCCATGAGGGGAAGATGTGGCAGTGACGACTTTCCCACATCGCTGTTAGACTGCCAGTAGCAATAACAACTGCGTCCATCAGCATCATATCCTCACTCATAAGTCGTTGCAGTGACGAATCGGCGAAGCTTTTTTCCGATTGAAGACAGTGACGACGCTGCTGCTGCTGCTGCTGCTGCTGGCAGTGCTGATAGGCGTCGTAACGCTGCTGGTCGACCTAGACCACCATAGAGTACCTACCACGCTATTGTTCCTTGTTGGCCTGTCACACACACACACACACACACAAAATAGGCGGTGACAGCTCGGTGCATACTATGCAACAATCATGCTACTTTCTCCGTCGAGCGAAAAAGTCCTCAACGCAAGCTCCAATATCGATACCAGACTCCACGCACCAGCCTACAATTAGCCAATATTATAGCCTTTGTGATAGCTACAACAGATCAACTATCCTATCGTTTCTTGAGGGTCCACTACCAATTTTGACGACACTCGTCAGACCAACTAGAGCCTGGTGATAAAATGAGCAGTTAAGTGAGTGCGTCCTGCTTAAGATAAGGGATCCTTCACAAGCGATTGTGTAGGTGTCATCGTGCTCCTGAAAGCACTGGGTGGGTGGGTGGTTGGCCGGCTGACTGGCTGACTGGCTGACTGACTGACTGACTCGCACAGGTATAGAGAACGAGGAGGCTAGGTACTTAGCGCAACGAAGCGGGCTATCCGATTGCCGTCGCTAATGGCGTTGTTACCAATAGCATCTCATATATGAATGAGTGATACATTCTCAGAGTTCATCCCATAGCTTTCCGCCACCTGTACTGGGAATAAGAGTAGTAACTGTTGTGTGCATAATGAAAGCTAGTCCTTGTTAGATTACGTTCGCTTAAGACCTCAGGAAACCGTAGTGAATATCTATGTTTTGGCAATAATTGAACATTTATGGGTGAAGTAAATCTGCCTTTCAATTTTTCATTGACAGTTTAGATTATTATGGGTGAAGCTTTGAAAAGCTCTGAATCCTGTAAGGCTCAGCGGAAGCAAGATTTCTAGATGCAATCAGGAGACTTTCGATAGAATTCAGGTAAAGAATCCCGTCAAACAACTTCAACTGAAAGAAGTCCTATACATTGTCATGTACAATTGACTAGTTCTGCTGCACTAGACACTCAGCTTTTAATTGAACAGACGTTTCGAAAAAAGTTATTTCCAGAGAAGTTAGTATGTAGGTGAAGTGTCGATGATGAGTTCCTATCTAATCCCAAGGAGGCGAAACATATCCGAACCTAACTTTCATCGAGCACCTGAGGGCTCCTTTTAGCCGGCAGTGAGTAAGGCAAACCCACTACACGGCCCTCCTATCAGCCACTGCATTGTGTACCCAATAGATTTCGGTTGGTCGAATTAATTCGTCACTGAAATGAGCTTCGCCAATCAACAATAATAAGAACTGGTTGAGCTCTGAAGTTAGTACGACTTCAACCAGTTTGCGCTATGCTATTGCTACAATTATACCATTGTACATTGCAGTATGGAATATTCTAGGAACCGTACGTAAGAAGCTTTTACTTCTACTAATCGAGTCCTGACTTATACCAAATATAAACACTCCTCAGTTAACTGCGACACCTAACAAGATCAGGTAGCGTTACTTCTTAAAGAGATAGAATGACAAAAAACGTCAATTAAATGAACGAATGAATGAATGAATACTTCATGTATCTTTTAATCACGAAGCGTTTGGCACCGGGTAAGAATACCAGCTCGTACCCGATACAGAATCTGTTCATACTAGATATTTTTGTCCCCATAATACATATAGGTAGAAGTCGTTACGTGCGTTGAAGTTCTGGACGTTCACGCCAGTGTTCATCAATGGTGACCGAAACTCACTCGTCGTCGGCTTTAGACGGCGTCCAAAAACCGCAGATTTACCATCAGCGTTACGTTGATAATACTTTCCCTTTGATTGTGTCCATTTGCGGCTTTCAGTTTTTGTCTGCTATTGTATCGTCTAGCGAATCCACAGTCGCCGCATCACATCACCCAGTCGTTTACACCCTCTTGCGACTAATACGTAAACAGCTGAGCGTAGAGCCAATTTATCATACGATTTGCCAATCGTTTCAATATGTCAAAAACAGCAATTTTTGTAGTAACATCTGCTTCATCAAATAAGACCGTACGTAGCTGGCTATTGGCGGGTCAATTCGCCTTGTTCAAACGTGTAGCAGACCAAGTAGTAGGTAGTCCAAGTGGACCAAGGTAGTCAAGGTACAACACCTTTCCCTTAACTGGGATAGCGGAAAGGGTAACATTTATAGACCTCTTCGATTTTGTTTCCTTACCACTAACACTTTCAAATTTTAAATAGTTCTGTGATTTGATTGTTGGGTTTTTAATGGACTGTAGTCCTCAATTGATCCAAGTAGCCTTCAAGAACCTACAATATAGTGAACACCTCGTCGCCTAGCAAATATGCCAGGACCAGGGTCTAGCCTAGTATATAATAAATTAGAAAATGATTTGCGCAATCCTTATTTTTTTCTCTCTCTTTTTCTTATTTATTCTCACCATCGGGGGGGTATATCAACATAGTAATATCACGTTGAGAGTGTTTTTGTGACGGCGGTAAGCGTTCTCAGTGGTTCAATCGACTCTAAAGAGGCCATGTAATGAATGTCGTCAACTAGCCATCAGTGAAACAGTACATTCAGAAACTAGGTGTTATAGAAGTGTATTGAAATCGAATCAACCACATAAAATAGCCTAAATAGTTAACCTAAATAATCGAATCAACCTAAAGAGCATGCCCATCGACCCATTTGTTAGAGCAGGAGGCTTAACCAGATATTTAGCTACTCGCAGAATATATTCGAAAGCGATGCTATTCCTTGTGAACGGGCACTTGGTCCACTTCTTACGCAAGACAATCGCAGTTGTCCTGTTCTGTCCTATCTCTGCAAATAGCCTGACTAATGCTGCAATGGCAAAAAAAGGACTCCGTGCGTCAATAATGCTGTGCTGATATGCGTTACCGTGTAAATATATACATCAATAGATGGATCTGACTCTCAGTAGATATTCTCAGCTGCTAAGTTAACTGCACAAATATGGTGGAGCCAATACAAGCAGAATGCTGGTAATTCTAATTATATGATATGATGTCAAACTAACAAACCTATCCACAATCCTCGGACAAGATGTGTTCAAATAAAGCTCACCATAGCCGTTTTTTCCCGCGGTTTATTATTGTTATGCTTATTATAATTACAGTACAATATGTGTATTGTTAGCGGTTGCCTAC
Source organism: Varroa jacobsoni (assembly GCF_002532875.2). NCBI lineage: Eukaryota > Metazoa > Arthropoda > Arachnida > Mesostigmata > Varroidae > Varroa > Varroa jacobsoni. The sequence continues at coordinate 143,900 of NW_019214421.1, read as the reverse complement.
TGCACTAGCCCGAACATATATTAACCCAGTATTTTGCCACTGCTCTCAGCATCGCACTATGGAAAGCAAGCTTATCATGTAGAGCACAATATTGCCCCCCCCCCCCCCCCCCCCCCCCCCCCCCCCCCCCCCCCCCGCCACTCAAAGCCACTGTTGCTGGTAGTAATTGAGCGTTCAAGTTCAACATTAATGTTACGACAAATAGTCATCGGCGTTATGAAGTTGAGTGATTCGTAAGCTCCATGGGCAACTGATGACTGAATCATCCTGCGGTAGGGTTAGTGTTTTGGCTGCCAGTAACAAAAGTGACAACGCGAAAAATAGTTTTACATATAAGTCATCGTGACCAAAGAAGCAAAGGCATGGTGTTTACGGAAACGGTCCAAGTGATCTATACATGTTACCGTATAGTGAAATGGTGTACTACATCAAACCGTAGCCGGATTATTAGTAGATGAGCGTTGCACCCGTGTTCAGGCAGCTAAGCAGTGGCGTAATCTTCGCAGCTTCGACCATCTTGAACCTACATAGATATGAACGGCTCGATCACAAACGGCAGCGTTGCATATATGCAAAAAGTCTGTCTTTGAAAAAACAGTACAGGTAGTTCATCGATAGGCATGTCTAGGTGAAGTAAGAACGCTGTTAGAAAAAATCATCAATTTGACATACGGCACAACCGTCTGGCGAATTCTGTCGCATGATTATGACACTATTACAAGTAAACCGGAGACCCTCTTGTCGAAACTTGATGCGCGGTAGAAGTTCAATCAATAACTCTTAGCATTAAAAAGTCCACTCCGTCCAGAGCAACAAACGACGGTGGCACACAACCGACCCATGCAAATTAACTTCTTTTTGTCGCTTTTTTTTTCTCTACAGAAAGGCGGCAAGTGGCCGCCATGATAATGACGACGTATTTCAATTGAGGCGCCGACATCGATATCAACAAAGGGTACTTACCGACCACGAAAACTCCAATCGCAAACACTGCACATAGACGAACAGACAGGAGAAATCGATCAAGGCAGGAGTGTAGCAGCCGAGGATCTTCTCCATCGTGATGGTGTTCAATACCTAGGTCTAATTGGCAGTGTCGAAGATGACGATCAGAGTTTCCAATGTCCATGTTTTTCCAAAAGCGAGCCTTCACTATTCACAGGTGACACTTTGCATTCTCATCTAACGCTAACGGCCTTGGCGGGTTCGAAACGCTGCACCCATAATGCTAATCGTCGTCTTGGATCTTTCACTATGTTTGCGGAGTTACACTTCTCGAACTGCCTAATAAATTATATGCTCGCTAGTGTCAGGGTCCGTTTCAACAGTGTGTACATACATATAGACTTCAGTCGATCACTATACATCCATGTGTGTATTTGTGTATACACTATTTGTTGGTGTACAGCGATCCCTGCCCTCTTCTCTGCGTACTACTTACACGGGCAGACCAGCATGCACACAACGTATCACGACTCAGCATTGCCGCCGAGGGCATTACTGCTCCATCATCACTGAGACAAGCACACATAGAATGATACACACCGATCAGTGACAACAAGATCGGAGAACTTTGGTGTTGGGATGGACTTAGGCTGTAGCAGAGCTGTTCGACGTCCCTCTCACCGAGGGCCCAGGCTGACGTCACTGGCTGCTGCTTAAGCCGCCGCAGGAACGGGCGGCCGAAACTTTTATACTGCGATTACGGACGGATAAAGACGTGCTCGCTGTTATTGAAGAAAGAACGACTATTTGATTACTGCTCCTGCGATCATCGTGAGTGAAGTTGCCCTGTTTATAATTTTAGTAGTGTAAAAAAGCTCCGTCGGTTATGGCCGATTTCGTTATTTGTTGGTATTGATGTCCACGGCAGAACTTTTAACGTTGTAGTTGAGCAGTCGTAGGTCGCCTGTGCCGCTATTGCACGCGCTGAATCATTGTTCCAAGATGTTTATTTCGCCGCGTTTCAGATTGTGGTGCCTCAGGGCCCTGCGGCCACTCACCGCGACGGCGGTGCTTCTCGTCGTACTGGTGTAGTGATGGTAATGGTAAAAGTGGTCGTTCCGATGACTGCCGCTGCTTCTGTCGTCACCACCGCCGCTTCCACTGGGATACGCTTTCGGCGGCGCACCGGACGCGCCAAGTTACTACTGCCGCCAACAAGTGCCGCACACAATAAAAATCTTCAGTCACACGCTGGTACTGTTGATGGAAAATCCAACTTACCTATTCAATACGACATACCATAATAGTACATACAACAGCTCGACACTTTCAAATGATTTGGTGCTCTCAGCGAGAGTTCGAACGATTCGTTCATCTTTCTGAACGTTGCTCGTTCGTTTATGACGCGCTACGACTACGAACGGCATTCGTCCGTTTGCTGGATAGGCAACGCTTGTCGTGGCCTAATAAACAAAGTGCAAGCTTGATCAGCTGTGGCCAGGATGAGAGGGTTTAAGATGAACTTGCCTTTCGTCCCATCAGTCAGCATCCGCAAAGTGGGGGGTGACGTGCAACTGTGGTTGCCAAAGTGATTTGCCAGTGATACTTCCAATAGAGGTATAACGTCCGGATAGGCAGAAAAAAAAAGCTAAATGCATGTTAATCCTATTCATCGAGTAACACGTTACTTTCCGTACTCAGTGATTATTCGCTTATGAATACGGGATAGGCTCTATTGGACAGTTCTGCGCCTGTGGGTGTGTGCCACAACAAGATAACATTGTCGATCACCGGCGTTCTGCCGAGTCACTCTTAAACCGGAAAAGGAAATAGCGCTGCTATTACTGGTGTGCATTGATAAAAACTCTAGACGTCTGACGAAACGCCGCAGGCGCGCTATGACGAGATTTGGTGAATGCTGAAACTGAACGAGGGCCTTCCCATGTATAGGCGGGTCTTTACGCGGGGCACCTCCCCTCCAAGGGCAGGGGCCTCGACCGGAGACTTGTTTGTTGCTTCATCCTTCTTATCGATTCACAACGATGCTTGTCGGCATGAATATCGGAAAATGCCCTGGTTATAGGTCAACCTGAGAGCAATGGTAGGACCCGGCTTTCCGCTTGCCTTGATGCCTTTTAATGTCGATGATGCCAGGCTCTTAAACCTCACTTGGGAACTTTTACGTGTCAACACTGTGCCAGGCTGAGTTCACGTATGCGTAGATATATGTTCTTATTGTTGCACACTATACCTTTGATGACTGACATAGAGCAGATGTTGAAGGAAGCAGCTCTACATCGGAGCGGTGGGGCCTGGCGACCGCTTGTCTGGATTGTACATACAGACAGAAGTGACTGATGAATAGGGGTTCGTTGCGTGCTCTTTAAACTCGTAATCGTTTGCTTGCTCGCCTGGTTAGTGGCTTACTGGGCTGAGTAGTGGTTTGGCTTGTTCAGTGCCGATTTCTGAATGGCACAGCTCCGCGACGACTCCCGTCTGTTTCTACTGGTGCCGTTTACTTAAGCGACGACCAGCTTGTCGGAGGAGTCGATTACAGTTCCGGGTGTCTAGTGATGTCTGACGTATGACGTCGATCCGACGCTTTCGATGAACTTCCAACCAGGCCAGCGCGACGGCAGCGACCGAGCGAAGGGGAATAGAGGACAGCGGTATTCCGCGGAAGTGCTGGTCGTGCTTGCATACGGCTCTCGCCGTATCGTTGTTGTCGTCTGCCGATGTCACCGCAGCAGCGGCAGCTGGCTGGGGAACATTCCAGTTACGATGAGAGCAGCTAACGTTATGGTCGAGACGCCGACATCATTGATACGGCAATATACATGTAATAGTATACAGAAATATGAGTCTATTAGTGGTCCCACAGCTTCTGTCAGGCGGCCACTTCACCACTCACAGTAAATTCTTCGAAAAGTGTAAGTTTTTAAGCGGCGCTTGTTACTCATTCACTCAGCTAAGATAGCGGTCCACGACCAGCGTTCAAGCGATAACTATGTCAGTCTGAACAATGATGATTGGTATCCTCGCAACGACGCCGGCTATTGCTGCTCCTGCTACCGTCATCGACGCCGTTGCCAGCCGGAGGGGTGCTGGCAGACGGAACGAGAGGAAAAAACGGGAGAGCGCGCGAGAGACTGAGGTTGGATGGACCCCTCAATCGTTTTCCATTATACTGCTCTTGCCGCAAGCCACTAGCGACAATACACGGGTTCTGCCGTTGTCTAAAATGTGTTGGCTGACGACGTTACTCGAAGACAGTCGCGCATGCCCTGATACTGACTGCGGGGATGCTTTAGGCGACTTTTTTCTGAACCTGTCTTTGGGCAATCGACACTGAGTTGACGCTGGGTCGGAAGTTGGGTCGTACGGTTACGTCGCATAGTACAGCTTGTGTTGACACTGCATGCAAATGGTATTCTTGAAGCTTAAACTAGAGCCACAGTATATGAAGGTAGAGTAAAAGGGCATGATAAACGAAACACATTTTGCTTTTCGTTAGAATTCAGTTAAAAGAAGACGCGGCGAAATCGGTTGAAGCAATACATTTACTAGACACATTGCTCGCGTGTTAATTCGAAGCATTGCTTAGGTGGACTGTCCTTCAGCCGTGTGGATACTACGAGTTGTAGTTCTTATAATATACGATGTGTGTTCATCTGATTTATTACATTTTCACACGTTCTGCATTTGATGGGAAATCTTTGCGGTCGGCAACCTTATAAATGACCTAATTTTCGTCTTTTAGAGTTCCTATGATGGTAGGTTAGCTTGATTTAAAGGCAATTTGTTGCCGCCATTCGAACCTGACCCGAATACGGCTTAGGATTGAAGAACTGTTTATATTTACTCGGTAGGTCAAGATCATGAGCGGCAATTTCTTTCCACGTCAACGTCTGGGAATCGTGAAACTCATTCCTAACAACTATGCGGTCACTGTTCTAATTTCTTCACTGACAAATTAATCAGATCTACATTATGACTGGTGTAGATCACACAAAGGAAACTCTCTAGCGAATGCGGTAGAGCTCTTCCCACGTTATAATTTCGGTGCCCAATCGTTATCCTGTGATACGATAGGAATGAAATTGAAACTCTGGTCTAGTTTAATGTTCTTCAATAAGAAATTGTTTACGTTGTTACGGCAAACCTCGAAGGAAGTTCTATAGAAGTACCCCCTCTTCATTAATTGTGGGAGCTTCTGAAACTACGAAGAAGAATACATAAACACTCGTCATGGCAGTACTGGTGACCAATTGAATTACATCAAAGTTTAGTCTTAGCATAATTTAGGACTGAGAGATCGTATTTGGATACAATTGTACCAGTCGAATTGAAAGTTGGTCCCCATCTTCTTAGTATGCTGTAGGCAAACGAGAAGTCGATAGGTAGAATAACCTTCAAATCCATGGATCAAGCGTCAAGGGCTGGTGAGCTCTCGGGCCTTCACAATTATCAGACCAAGTTTATAGAAAAAATTACGTACACGTAATGCCTTCTGCTTTGCCCCTGTTCAAGTGCTGGCCACTGATTGACTGGCGGAGTGAGTCATCTCTCTGCCAGCCGCCCCTAATTGTGCGCTCATCTGCCAGACTGCCAATTTCCTCGAATTGGCGCTCGTGATACAAATGACAAACGAGCAGGAACGAGAACAACAGAAAATATAACAAGCTTCACGTGGAAAGAAGTTTGACTGCATAGGCTGTTCTGGATGGAAGAGGGATGTAGGGTCATAGAGAACGAGGATTCAGCCAGCGCATCATGTGCCACCCTCTACACACTATCACCGTACATTATTGCTAAGCTGGTGTATATAAAAGTCGGGCAAGCTTTAGCTGGTTGCTTGTTTTAGCGGATACGCGTATGTCCACCGTGCCGGATTTCTCTTGAACAAAGCGATAGTTCGTCATCGGGGCGCGTCGTTTCGAAAACTCCGGCGTAGAACAGTTAGTATACATTTTTTTCCGCGCAATACAAACCTCCACCAAGATAGAAAAGGAAAATTTCCTTTTCTGCCAGAAATCGACACTCGACGTTTTCATGCAGCTTCTAAAAAAATCCGAAAAAAATCTCATGAGGCAGATTGGGAAACTCAAGAGTTTCCCAATCTGCCTCATGAGATTTTTCATTGGATTCACTTAAGAAGCCATACTTTTGGTTTTTAGTACGGAGGTTAATAGCCGTTCTAGTAGTAATTGGCAATTCGGTCGTTCAAATAAGCACCAATGATTCTCCTTTTGAAACTTTAAGTATTAACGACTTAAGTTCGTTCAGTCTATCTGCTATCGGCTCAAAGTGTTATTTCGCTAAGCTTTTTTCTTTGTGTAGAGCGTGTGTAGACAACGCTCTACCGAAATCACTTGGTACAGTTGCTATTGAAGCACGTGTGAATCGTTTAGGTACCAAATCGAAGCCATAAGCGTGTGAATGATAATGCTGTGCTTCATAGGTGTGTTCTTCTATTGCCTAGTTCTGTCTCGTAACAGATGATACGCACAACAAGGCCATCGTGTTGCGGTCACAGTACTAGGACAGTTATGTTACATCTTGCTGGCCTAACGTCTTGAGTCCATATGTGATTGACCCCGTTAAGCTAATTAGACCACTGAATATGCCGTATTTTTCAATAAATTTACGTAGCCATTAAGCAGCTTTCCCAGTGAAGGACCATAAATTGCAATATGCCCAGTTGCAGTTAGTCTTCGTATATTCCAACGAATATTTTTTCTTTTTTCTACAGTATAGAGCGACGATTGTAGGTATATCGTAACATGCCGTGTATTGGGGACGATTAATGCGCATGCCTTTGACAGTTCCTTAAAAAGCTGTTCTATATCAAGAAGTTCCATATGAAAGTAAATCACAGTATCTTATTAAACAGAGTCATTAGACAGAGATGTGTTTTTATGTTCTTGAAGCGCGTGTCACGGGCGATCATGATCAGAAATATAATAGTAAATGGCGCCACTTAGCTGTGTCGACAGACAACTACCTCGAACAGATAGCGGCACTTTTGTTTGTTTGCTTGTTTACTCTCCATATCAATATAGTTCCGTATGTTACGGAAGCGATCGAAACTAGCTAAATTAGACAGCTACCAATGGAATTAATCATAGAACAGATTTTAGATATAGTTGTTGGCTTGAAGTGGACTGGGATGTTAAATAAATCCTAATAAATAAAATAAGGCGTTTCCGTCTAAGTAAACAACACGTCTGGTAAACGTATTCTTAGCATCGAAATTGTGGGAAATCATTCTGCCATAATTATATATCTCTAGATGCATAGGGCAGTAGATCGTAGCTATACGTCAGTATCAACACGTCAATCGATGGCTGCCACTTCTAGTTCGATAACTCTGTGAAGTTAATATCACGTATACTGATATATTAGTGAAGATTGATGAGAAGATATGCATTTCAACCGAAACATAGTTAAGTAAAGGGTAGTCCAAGCTTTTTGATACTCTCTCTATAGTAGCGTTGCGTTAATTGTTGTAGCCGCGTGAAGCTATAGGTAATGAAGTCTTCAGTGTCGCTAGATATATAAATTGTAATACTTCAAATATATGAATAGATACCCGCCTACGGCTATATAAGTGCAGAATAAGCGGCTACGAAATGCTCGGTCTCACCAGCCAACGTTACCCTTAAGCAAACAGTACTATCAAAAGTTAGAGAAAAAAAAACCAGCGCGAAGTTGATGACTTTGCCACCGTATCGAGAATCGAGCCCTACGCCGAGTTAGGCCGAATCCCAGCAGTTAAAAGGTCAAAACTTTGTAGGCACGGGGGCATGTATGGCTATTAATGCTCGGACATTATTTCCAGCGTGCAGTTTCTTAACGTTTCAGGATGAACCCCGTGTTACTATTCTAGATCGCCTCCAGTATTACCTGCTCGTGGTTAGCTGCTTTGATCTGCACGTCCAACTGCAGGGCGGCGGCGGCGGCGGCGGCGGCGACGACGACGACGACGACGACGACGACGACGACGATAACCACTGTCTTTGTCTCTCCATATTTCATTCACGATCATCAATCGGATATTAAGTGAACACTCGCGCTCTGTGAATCGGTAAATCTCGGTTTATCCTTAAAATAAGTGTAACAATAGATATTTGCCATTGCAAAGTTTAGCAGTCAGTCAGTTAATGAACGGTGTCCCTCTTCCGCAATACAGACGGACCGTCCAAAGCCAAACAGATTCATTACCGAGCTGGAAAAAAAAATTGTATTTTGGGTCGACGCTGTAAATAGCCGAAAAAAATTACATAACCGCTGATGCTTGTACTTGGAAGGATCACAGCACAACGAAGAAATGAACGATGAACGTGTGCACCTACGACATAATGACAAGGCACTAAAACATAAATACTCAGAAAATATAATTAGTATTCTATCAAGCGTTGTTGTGTGTGTATGTGATTAACAGGTTTGTTCTATGAAACCATGGGTGATGCCCCGTTTATCTGACACTGGAACAGGATTCACAAGCCATATATAGGCGTCAGGAGGGACACTACCGAGCCATATTATGGGCCCCACACACGACAATACACTACGCAAGTGTTGATCCTGCAACAAAACAAAGAGGAGACATATCTGTATCTGACGTTTACGAGGCGGGGCGGGGGTGAAGCCATAGTGATAATACTGTATGTCTATTGTAATCAATAACGCCCATTGTTAGGACAATAACAAGACAATTTGCAGAGAACAATGGGTCATGTTTATTTAAAAAACGATGGCTTAAACACAAGTAATATATATATATATATCGGTAAACTTTAATCAGCTGTACGCACGATGTCGTTGACCTTGAAGGATGAAGCAATGCGTTAGTTCTCCTTATGTCCGTGACTATTTCCTCATCAAAATGAACCCTACGGGAATACGTAGGCGTGTTTACCATTATGCACATCAGAAAAACACGAACAAGTTCAAAGTTAATAGATATATGAGCTAATTCTTGCCCACATTAACGGGCAGATCATTTCTGAGCTAGTTTTTACCTTTCGGATAATATTTATTATTATTAGATATTTATTAGCTAGGCTACAATAAAAACGTAATAAACATCCATCATGATCGAATTTGGATTGTTAATCTCGTGACCGGTAGATGCAGCAGTACCTAGTACGTAAAAGTCGTTATCTATGACACAAATTAGCCTAAATGATCTTGTTAACGGCAGGGCATACATTGTATTTTCGGTATGAGTTTGTCCTCACAGTTTAAAAAATCCCAATAAATTTATAGCCATTTCGATATATTGGCACTAGATTCTACGTCTGGTCGTCAGGTCCAGGTTTTTCTGCCGAAATTCCTTTGTAGCCTGCACAATCAGTTTACATTTATTAAGGACACGTCATCTGACAATTGCTGGCGCTGCTCTACCATTTGTGTGTAAAGTTTTTTGATCGCTAGCAAGCTGTTACATTTAAGGCACAGCACCCCGCAACGCATAAACGATAACAGCGCTAAAATGGGCATCGCCATATTTCTAAAAGTTTTGCAGAAATTCGTTCACTAGATACAACAGAGGCCACAGTTGAAAGTTGTAACAAGTTATTGGGAATCGTCCTAAATAAGGTGTTGTTCTAGTCAGTTTTTCTATCGGAGTTCTTGTTTGGTGTGAACGGATGGAAACGAATGCCGTTCCGTCTCACTTTGAGCGTAGATATAGTAATCGAAGATTTGATACTTGTGTCGGATTTACTTGTGAAATTGCAGAAGGAACGCTGTCTCGTTTCAATATTCATATGCCTATACTGTACGTCAGACGCGGTGCATGTTTTTTCCCGGTGATGTTCTCGCACTAAACTATAGCTTAGCTTATTTCGTTTGGATCTCTCTGTGATTCTATTATAAAACTTCGAAATGTATACTGCCAGACAACACCGATTTGTTGGCGAGTCCCTTTCTACGATTGTCAGCTTATCTTTTAATCAGTAAAGATTTATTATAGCGTACGTGAAACGCCATCCGCTAGATTAAGTGGAGGCTTCGCATTTCCGGTGATGACTGAGGCGGTAGCGGCGCTGATACAAACTCCAGCCTTACATAAATTGCGTGTTTAAGTCGCGCGGAACATTTCTATATTGATACTCGTCATATGAAATTACATAGACCGTGAAAAGAGGTTGCGTAGGAAAAAGGCCACGGGGCCGAATGCGCGCATCTAACGGCTTTTGCAACAGTGTTCGCAGAGGCTTTAGCATTGGAAGTTTCGGCTCACTCCAGATAAAGAGTTAGGCAAGGAAAGGTTTTTGGATCAGGCGGATAGCACGGATAGCTATCTCAAAAACTTGCTGCCATGATCTATATCGTACTGGTCCCCGCTGATTGTCGAACTTTTGGGGCACGGTATGTAGAAGGAGCTTTCAGGTGAATGGAGGGCTGAGAATGGTTGTTTCTTCAGCCACCTTTGCTGCTGCTGCTGCTGCTGCTGCTCAGACGTTACAACAACGATGACGATAGGAGCATTGAGTGGCGCTACTCGTACTGCCCCCACTGACATTGTCCTAGTGCTGTAATTCTTGTGGTAGTAAATGCAGTAGTGTTTGTAGTAGTAGAAGCGGCAGCAGTGGCCGTCGTCGTTGTCGTCGTCCTGGGTTGGTTAGTTGGCGTGATCTGTTGTTCTTGTAATGCCTAGTAGAAGAGGCAGTACTAGCAAGCACGACCGCCGTGATTGGTGGCAGCGATGATGGCTGATGGTCTTGTGGTCTGTCTATCTGTCCGCTTTTCTTTGTGCCGTTCTTCTCTGCTGTTGGCCGTGTCTACTGGGTACTGGCACCATCAGCACGGCCGCCATCATCACCGGAATGGGAGGCGGTACTCCGCTGCGCTGTCTGCGACCAAGGCGGGACCACTGTCGGCCAATCACGGCCAGCCACAAGAATCGCACGCGGTGTGAACGGTAGTTCGTACCTTCGTTTGTTCGGTCGTAGCGTCGTCAGGGACGACAACATTACGACGCTCAGATAGAACGAACGGCGATAGCAGAAAGAGCGACGAAGGGAGGGAGGGGGAGGAGAGAGGAGCGAAGCTTGAAGGATAAAACAGATGAAAAGTCGTAGACATTCGAAAAGCTCTAGCTACGCATTCTCTGTCAGTGTAGTACCGACTAAATCCCGAGGATCAAATATGTCCTACAACTATACTGTTGCAGGAAACAAAAACTGCAGTCGCCGACTACAGATACATCATCAAGGTAGAAGCAGCTGTAGCGAAGACGACGAGCAGTGCGGGAACATAGTGCTGATTGACGCAGACGCCTTGTGTAGAAAAGGTATAAAAAAGGGAAGATCGCCATTTTGAAAAAACCGTTCTGGATGTGGCGAAATGTCGACCAACGGACGAATCACAAGGCGAAGGGAAACAAGCAAACAGCAAAAACAAAAAAGAAAACGCCAACGATTGACAAATGAGTCACAAAACGCGACGTAGTTGATGATAACTTGAAGTTAGGGACATGTCGTGCAACATAATGTCATCAAACCTTGCTGCACTGTGGCGAAGTTAAAAGGAGTAACAAATACTGCTAGATTTGTTAACGTACGTAACTTACATTCGCACGACACCTATGACACAGCGTTCATATATATTACAAATTTGTGCCGTAATAAAAGGATATCACGGATGAAGACGTGACATGGCAGCTTGTGCCACTTCATACTCGCAGCAAGAAACTAGTGACAAAATGCTTTCTACCCTAAATGTATTCCGTAACTCCCCTATTATAGTGAACACGGCTGGATATGGACCGGGTAGCTGAGGTGACAGGTTTCAACACTCGAGATCTTTTTTTAAAGAGCACCTCACTACTTCGACACAGAGCTGCATTTGAAAATGTGTATTCTAAGGGGGTTCTTCTAACTACTCGGTGCATTAAACTTATACTTATCTGAAATTAACGATATTAAAATTAAGAAAAAAATAATTTCTCTAATTCTGTATTTTCCTCGTATGCTAGTTCACTTAAAACTAACGCTTGAACACATTACTATATGTCTTTCTGTCATTTCCGCGTTATACCGAGTTGTTCATCAATCTCATTTTAGAGACATATATCTAAGAGGATGTCGTTAGTATGGAACATGTCGGAAACCATTAGTTGATAGGTAGTATTTTCGCGGCAACCCGCATCGGCATCAATAATGGAAAACGAGGCTTGTTCTTAGTTAGGTGGGTCACACGGGGAGTTGAAACAATATTAAGTTAGCTAGTTCAATACGCGGCTGCCAGAAATCAGGGACACCATTAACTGTTGCTGCCGTTGGATCAATAGCGGCTGCAGGCGGGCCGCCGCCAGACAGCGGTTCGTCAACTACGCTCTTTACCCCATCAAACTTTTGTTGGCCGATCAGTCCAGCCCGAACAGGCAGCGGCAATCAGATTGGCGAACTACTAAATGCAACGATTTCTGATCACCCCACTTGCACTCTTACCGAGACGCAATTGAATTTCGCGAAGGAAGACCATCATCAGCCGGTCGTCTAGAACAACAGCATCAGCAATGAGAGCAACAGCTCTGCCGATTGAACACTTTACGGCGCATCACCGTAAGCTTCTGATCCCGTGCCGACAAATTTCCAGCAAAAGGAGCAAACGCGTTCGCTTTTTAGTTCTTCATCGTCGACTGAAGTACCGGTTACTACCGCCGTTGGCTGGACGTTCGGTAACTCGCAGACCGATATTTGGGCCAAAGCGGTGGCTGAATTTGCAGGTATCGACCTTGTACGTTCTTCAGCGGCCTTAGCTTTCGTTCAAACATCAGTGAATATAGTCGAACCTAGTATGGATTGGGAGCTCCGATTCAGTGCCGATAACCTCCGACCTTATGGAGGGCGGATCTACCCAGAACGAGTCTAAGAGAGCTTGTGTGTGACCGTATATCTGTCCCACAGACAGACTTCGTTGACACCATCGCAGTCTAGTTCACATGTGATATATATAAAGGTACAGCTAGGGTCATTACGACACCGATAACAGCAGCAGCAGCAGCATACAACAAAAACTAGAAGATCGCACAGGTTCAGAATACCCCATTCTGTCTGGATAGTATAATTTACCAGACGGCAGACACGGCATGTTTAGCAAATACAAATTAAAAGCAACCGCTCATTGTTTCTGACCCGTAAATAATCAGAGCCGGTTAAGATCAAGCGTTGGTTAAAAGGCCTAATCAATGACCCGGTCTTCGTCCTCGACTCCTTACAGTGGAACTGGGCTGTATCCTCTCCCTTCGCTGTGAGAGATGTCTGCCTTACGGCTGACCTGCTTGTATACCTGTTGTCATCTTTTTGCATCCTGCCGCAAAGTGACGTCATTCAAGGTGGTGATTAGGGAAGTCTCGATGAACCTTTTTTAGGTAGTTGCTTTGGTATCGAAGTTTTTACCCGCACCTAAAAGGCATCACTAGGTACTCTATGTTTAGAGAGGCACGTTAAGTGGCCACGACAAACGAATTAGTGCATCGGCGGCACATGTCGAGTATAAGAGTAACAGGCACGACGACCTATTTCTTTTCGTTGCTGAACTGGCCGCTGTGGTGGTGGTGGTGGTGGTAGTAGAATGTGATTCCGTCCCGGCCACTTTAATACTTTTCGATCGTCATTTAGAAACACTTCATTGAACACGCGATATCCGATAACAATGGCTAAACCGGTATAACTAGACTTGCTAAGAAATGCGCCCCGAATCGTTAGAGTAACCAAATCGTATAGAATAACTTTGTTTTACCTACCGTATTATTTAATTTTATAAAAACATACATATAAAGAAAAAGAGTATATAAATATGCAAAACATAGAACAATATCCGTTAGACCATATCAGGTACCGCACGGAGCCAGTTAATGCTACCGTGACACGAACTGGTCTAATGACTAGGGTTTTTTAAATTGTGTACAGCGTACCATTGCTGGATTGCGTACCATTGGATGTTCTAGCAATCTGCAAGACCCACAATGCCAGTTTCACACAGATGATAACCGAACTAACGAGGATCTACAAAAAAACAGGTACATTATGGTAAACCTATCTCATTGTACTGTCTGTACAAGGCAAAACAAATGAAAATTATTACATTTATCCATGCACGTTAGACAGAATCGTAACTGTATGATAAAATCGCGTCTGAAAAAACACATAAACGGTCCTATGAATCACTGATCGCGCATTGCTTGACCACAGGGATCTACCCAAAGCTATTTAGAGCAGACGCATGTTGGCGTTAACTTATGATGATCAATGCCTAATATACGATTAAGGATAGAACCGGCATCACTACGTGTCAGAAACACCACTCCGATTGTAAAGAGTCAGGCGATTTGATGGCGTCGGACGCAGTGATTATTACTATTATCTACGCCGTTTTGATGCTATAGAAAAATTCCACAAGGGGAAAATACTATCGAAAGTAAAGTGACAGGCTCCGAAGGTAGATAATGATAACCCCGCCACATTCACGATATATAAACGATAGTAATCCTTGGGCAAATGAAGTTCTGGCCTAGAACAAGGGCAGACAAGAACGACGCATCTGTTTTCATTCATTTCATTTGCGGCGTCGCTCGTCGCTTTGACGCACTACAAGATATTGCTTGGTGACTGAACAGTGCCCGGTAAGTTGTCACCTTACTAATACGAGTCATTACTATTAGGTTCCATGTGGACAGTAAGAGAGTCAGCTCTCTTCCGTTCGCACTAAGAAAAAGACATCAAGGGTTTACTAGCAATAGTAACGATCACAATAGCTGTATTATAATTGATAACAGCTTTGCTATACTCAGTAATGATTCGTTAACAATTTGCCTTGAAAAAGGACTTTTTTGTTTTTTTTTTATCATACTATGTGTGTTCTGTCACTACTGTGATCTCTAGCCTTTCATAGCAAAGCCAGTTGTATATTGAATTCCTATGTCGACCTACTCTGTTCCTGCAGCATCTGTGTATTCGACAGCACCCACTATAACCAGATTTGTTCTCATCTGTGAAGGCCCCAGTTATGTGCACAACCCACGACATTCAAAAGACGGAGTCGCACACGCATCCATCAAGCAGCGAATCACTGAGTGACTATAGAAGCAGTTGTGTTATCCCCTTACGACAGGCCCCATCTGACGTTCGACCCAGAGCATGAGGTACGTGCTTGCAACTGATTAGCAAACGAATATCGATCAGAAGGCAAGCGTTAATCAGACAGCCTGGATCAAACGTGCACGTTTAGTTTATCCCAGTCAACAAACTTCCAGCATCAGTCAGCGCGCCTACGTTAACTAGGGGCCACAAACCTACTAGGTTCTCGTTTTTTTTCGTCTACGGCGCTAATTAAAGCTAGAGTATCGGCGTCTATTAACGTGCCAACGTCAATCAGGGCGGCTATGGCTACGAGGCAGGCAATATCAATCTGGAGGCGAACATCTATCAACAAACAAACATCCGAGATGAGAACATTAACCAGAAGGCAAATATTAACCAGAATTCCAGCATTTTCCAAGGAGGAGGCGTTAAGCAGAAAGTGACCATCAAGCTATGAGGTGCTGCTATAAGTCCGACCACTTGCGCTGCTAGAGGTCGATGGTGTGGGCTTCAAAGTAGGGCATGTTCAAATCGCTCGTGGAAGCTACGGTGAGAACTGTCTCCGCGACGGATGTTTCTACTATAGGGGTCATTTGTATCGTTGCGTAAACTGCAGTCCCCATTTCTTCCGTTGCAACCCCAAAACCGAAGATAATGCTGGTGCCAGACAGTGCATAAAAACGACGATAACCTTCAAAATTATCGTTTGGCTCAGTCCTATACGTAAGAATAAGCTTAACGGTACTGCTCACAATATGAAAGTAGAATTGTTATAATCCCATGTTTATGTTTGTGCCATTGGATAACTGTGCCAAGAAATGGAAAAAAAAAATCCAGAGAAACGCTTGTTGTAGAGCCCTACCGACTCTTCAAAAATTCTGAAAGATTTTTCCAAAAATCTTACTGGAGAACTCTAGAGGAATTACGTCAAAGTACAAAGATTTCGTTTGATTAGGTTCCCACGATAGAGTGCTTGTCTCACTCACTACCCACTAGAGGAACTGAGCAATATTCTACAACAATTGGCTGCAGAATACGATTGAAATGAAAACAATGTGTGGCTGAACAAAAGGTAAACTCTTGCTCGGGCCGATCGCTATAATAAGTGCTTTTTTCTTAGTACGGTTATGGATGTTTTGTACTCGCGTAACCACAACTGTCTATGCGCATCTGATGAAAATGATTAGCTTTTTATGGAAGTGCTTTAGATTGACAATGAGACGAAATTCACGATTAAATTTTTTAATTGGATACGCTTCTCTTATTTGCCCTACCTTTTCAATTTGTATGTACCATCTGTATTTGTCTAATACTACTCTTGAAAAATCTCTCGCTTATTATCTGCTATGGCCAGATAAGCTTTGGCCATACGGAACTACATATACGATGAGCTAGTTCTATGCGCAGAATTTTCCAATCAATATTTGTACGAATATTTACAAAATACCTTTAGTTTGTATATATATATATATATATATAAAATTTATATTGATTGCATTGACGTTTCGCGGTCATCAGCATCTGGCCGTCTGGCAATAAACCTGCCGGCAGACTTCACTGTATGAGGCAGGTTAACTGCAGTTATTCTAGGGTAAGTACCTAATTGGCGCGGCTGAACTCGTCACTAGCTGACTTCGTTGCGCGAACCCGTCTAAATATTTAGAAAATTACGAATGCTACCACAAGGTTTCATTAAGCTCTACTATGCACTTCGCCTCGTCTTGCTTTGCCTCCGTAATGCTTCTTCGTGCTCTCTCCTAGCTACGGCAATTATCGAACAATATGCCTCACCCATAAGGGTTCGTGGAGTGTCGTCGAAGTGCCTTCATTGCTTTCGTAGTAAGCTTACACGAAATATGAGAAAATGATTTCATTCTTCGTCTAAATTAAATACTTTTGATATAGAGTGACGTTCTTAAAAAAATTGTTTCTTTCGATTACCATGGCGGTCGTCTGCCACTGTTCGAACATCAGACGGATTCTTGGACGAACGAAGTAGGCATCCGTGGATGCAATTCGTTCATAGCTGACCCATTTTCACGCGTCTGGCCTTTGTCTCAAATTGCTTGCCCTCAAGGTGATACTGTAGGGATTTATTTGAACAGGTGCAGTTCAACGGAACCGGGACTAGGCTACAGAATAGATTCTAACGAATTCCCACCCGTGATCAACCCAGGTTGGTAAAATGACATGAGACCCATGACAAACACTTACCTAATTTTCCGCTCTCTTTTTCCGTATAAGATCTTTTGGTGCCAATTTCCTAATTCGCTTTGACAATTTAAGTCGAGGAAACTTTCCACAGAGCAGGTTTTTTAGATGCAAATTTCGTCTTTGTTCGTTCGGCAACAGCGCTCACGATAGAAGATTTAAGCTTTTTTTCATCTGCTTCCATTTTTTATGGATTTTTTGATTTTGAGGTTATTGTATCGCTAAATTTGCTGTCAGATTGTTGGGAGCATCACTAGGATTGAGTAAATTAAATGAAAAAAAAAAAAAACTGCTTAAACCAGCTTAGGCGAAATTGCATTTCTACTCCTACATTTTATTTCTATTTAGTCAACTGTCGGGCTTCTCGTGTTGCAGAACTCCTCAAGAGACTTTGTCGAATTAGCCAAGTTATCAAAAAAATCTTTATAAACCCAAATCAAATTAAATTAGATTCTATGGCATGGAAACTCCGCGTTGTCATGTCTCGGTAAATTTAATTTCAACTAAGTTGATTAATCTATTAATAAAGGAGCTTGAAATACAAGCATTGTTTCATATCAGCAAGCCTGGCACCCCAATCACCACATAAAGTCGGGAAATAGCCAGTTGAAAATATGATAGACAAGTAGGTTAGCGCATTAGCCCAGCACTTACCTTATTCCAAGCTTTTCATCACCGATCTCCTCCTATTTTGTGTCTCCTTGTATGTATGTAACGTCGAAAACTTCCCTTTAACCAAGTCGCAAAGCCTCCGTGATGCCTGGCAATGACAGGTTTGGGATCATTGGTACCACTGCATGGTGGCCTTGCAACGATATAGGCCAAATTCCTGAGAATCGAACCTTTCTTCTATCTACCTAGAGTGGCCGTCGAAATAAAAAAGCAAGAAAAGGTCGAGTCTGTGCGTGTGTCGAGTTGGCGGGCAAGGTGGAGAAGGCAGAAGAAGGTAAAACAAAAGATAAAAAAGGGCGAAGGAGATCAAGGATGCGCGGTGCCCTTACAAGTGATCAGCCCGAAAGACCGCACAGTAGTAGCTTATCTGTCTCGAAGAAGCAATTCAAATACTTTTAGGAGGAGAACAAATATGAGAAAAGGATCTTTTCTCATTTTTCTTGCTCTTTTCCTCTGTGTTTGGCGATGAAACGCGTGAAGCAATAGGCGACAGGGAACTCGCGAAGGTTAATTCGGTCGGCCCGTTTCTAACGCCGCCAACGTCAATTTCTGGAACCGAAAATCCGCCTGGAGACTTCTGGACACCGCTGAAACCAAAGCTACTACCAGTGCCGCGACGATCCTTGCCGTCGTCCTCTAACTCCCGTTTACGCAACGTCGGCGGTTGCAAATTGCAAGAATTTCGCCATGCTGGTCGTAGACGTACCAGCCACCAGCCCAAAATGACCTTGACGGTTTAGCAGTAAAGGATAGTGGACCGCTAATGCATTGAATTGTCGTCTTGTAACTGATTGTATATACTAGAGCACTAGGAATGCAACATATCGAGTGCTGCCGGCACTTAAACTTTAAACTAATTTAGTACAAGCCGCGTGTATGGGACGATCGTATTTGGGAGCTCCAGACGAACTTTAGGGTATGGCTGTAATAGTTCATGTGTTTTAATAAATTGAAAACATGAAAACAATCGATAACAATCGGTTAAGTGGATCGAGCTTAACGTTATAAAAGCTATATACAATGTATATATATATATGTGTGCGAATGATAGATAATCAACAATGTGATGATAAGGAATATTTACATGCTGCCTAAAAAACACTGTGAAATTCATTCATTTTTACTAGCAGACCTATTGAGTGGGCAAACTTGAAATAAAGAAAAGAAATGTTTGAAAAGAGAAGTCACAAGCTTATTTAATCTATCTTGAATCGATTTCACTGCTTCCCTTGACTTGGCCATGTTCTGGATTTAGTAGGTCGATTGGTGCTATAATGGCCATAGCCGTCTGCAAGAGTGCGACCAGTCTGGCGGTCATGGGAAGGTGTAAAGCGTCCATGGATGCCTCGTCTAACTCTCACACACTCGAATACTCGCACAACAGATAGGTACACATTCATCTAGAGATCCGCAAAACCATCTAACTCATACCCTCATCGTATACATTCATATACAACAGGCATATACAGTAGCCCACACAGACACTACTCTCCCGGGCTTCTGTGTGCGAGGAGCTGAGATACGCGCACTAGATTGACAAAACGAGACGAGACGGAACAGAAAAAACCTATCTGAAGGTCCCGCAGGCTATTGTGGCTGATCGATTGCCGTCACCGAGTTGATGGGTACAAATTGCTCCAGATGCCGCAGTCTGGTTCACTCAGACACTGGTGTTGATTCAAATATACGCATAGACTCACTGTGTAACACCTGATGTTCGCTTACTGAACACCAACGTTCGTTCGTCTGTAGTCCAATGCTGAGGTTAATGCTTTGTATCTCCTACATTAGTAGCGGCCGCTGCCGTGGTAGAATCCGACAAAGTTCGCTTGTCCGTAAGATCTGCTCAGATTTGAATATACTACCTGCTATTTGAAGATATATACATATATAAATCTGGACTTCTTCCAGTGCTTTGCCTCTGAGATCGTGTCTGAATAAAAAAAAGACTGAGCGGAATTTCGTGCCCGTATCGATAACAAACTAACTCATTCAAGTGTCTCTCAGATATACTACATACATAATGTGTTAGGGAAATTATATCGGGAGCGGATACCAGGCCAAAATTTCCAAAAATCCCAAGGGTCAAAACAGCCAAAACGTCTAGAAAGGACAAAGTAACAGATAGCGCCAAAAAGACTAGGCATAGGGGGATTCCCTGGACCAACCATTTGACGAATGGTGTTTTACCCTCTAAAGTGGCCGATAATTTCTGTATCTAACGTTAAATTTATTCAATAACTGATTTAAATTCAAAACCCAATGAGACTTTTCATAGAAGCCATTTTCGAAACCACATAGAGACTGACATTAATGTAGGCAGTCAATTTCAGGCAGGAAATTCAGTTTGTAACATTAGAGGAAGTCAGCTTTGCGTGAACATATGTACTAGGAGCTGATTTTTCGATTAAGTACCGAATACGGTAGTAACTGTGCTGTTTTCTTCTAAGGAACACTGGCTTTTTTTTTCAATACCACCAGCACAAGCGGCCCATCAAGCCTTTGTCTGAAGTCGAACGGCAGACCCCATGTATAGATTATACCTACCAGTTATTCGATAAGGCTACTAAGCGATATTTTTCTTAACTGATATATTTTTCATCACATCTATAATAATAATAATAATAAATGGCCTTTTTAGGCTTAACTTTATAGCGCTAGGGTCAAATTCCAAGAGAAAACTTTCCTGAAACCAACCAGAAACAGACCTTATATACGTAAGTGCCTGCACAAGGTGCAAAATGCCACTCTGCTTACGTAACTATTTTTTAATAAAGAGCCAGCCATTTGAATGGAAGACGCCAATTTTTCTCTTCTGCTAGAATACTATTATACCTGTTCAGTTAAACTGCAGAGTTTCTAGAAAGCAATGATCAATCCTCGAGAATTCTCCCCCCGACTGCTTCTTCCATCGTTCCTATGACGGTCATAAAAGCTGACAGAATGTTCACACTATACTACAAGTAATACAATTGTTGTATAGCTGAAATGCAGATCAAGATGGTACAGCCCCTACTAGAACTGGTCCGGAGATATAGGCATGTGGACAAATGTGACAGCTGAAGCGGAACTCGTCTGATACGTTCCTAACACAATTCGCACATTGGCCTTTCGTCTAAGGACGTACGTTTCTATACTTCTAGCTTACCGACAAATCCCAAGAGACACGGTGAGAATTCATTCATCAAAGTTCATGCTTTTTTTTTTTTGCCGATCAATGATATCGTATCCATCATAGATATCGTACCGTCAACATCCCCTTTATCTCGAAACCGCATGCGTTTTTCTAATGATTTTTTAATCGAATTAGTGTTTGCCACAGTCATTTACCGCTCTCTTTCTAGACATCATTGTCATGTCTCTAACAACCGTCATTGGCAATCATAGCGGCTAGTACGCCGCTGTCGTCGCCGGAAATCCGTCCCTAGGGTTAGCGTCGCTCCAGGATCAAGAATTGCTCGTCGGATGATCATCACCCACAACTATATGGGTATGTGTTTATGCATGTATTGCTATTTAGGCTGAAATTGGCGGACCGCAACGTTCACTTCGATGATCTCAGCTTCCACGAATGTCACCAATGCCTAGAAATGTTTATATGTTAACAGAGGTCGGAATAATGGTCAGAAAATCTGTCCACGAATCATGCTATATGGAACTTTTGAGCACAACCTCTCGAGTAGTTCACTTGTCGCCGGGACAAGAAATCATCTTTTAGTTCGGTATCAGGTACAATGAAAACTGTGCATGCCGCACGCACCTCATAGCACAACCCATGCATCATCGGCTTCATCAAATTAGCAAAGGAAAAAAAGCGCGATTGTTGCGCCGGTGCGTACTCGAATCAACTGTTCTAACAGACTAGGATCATCAATGATTTACTTGCTTGACAGCGATTGTTACACTGTCTGCTCAATCCAGGAACGTTAGGCAGTGCAGGACTTCGATTGCTATGCACCAAACGCTTCAAGCGCTAAGGCCAACTATGTCCTGTTTGAACTTTGCTAACGATGAGCAGATGGTCTTGGTCCAATTTTAGTCTCTATGGCGAGACTGCTGCGACGGTTGGAAACGTTTACTTAGGGTATAATGCGGTTTCTGGAGTAATACACCGAAGCATGCAAACTTCTGTTTCATCTGGAACTACGACAGCTCACAAGTAAACGTGTTTCTATTCTGACAGTAAAAAAAATCAGAATCAAATTCGCGCTAGTATTTTTGTCTATGACGACGCGGACCGCAAATTCGTCGTCGGGAGCGCAGCCGCACATGTGCGTGTGCTATTTTTTTGTGTGTACATTTGGGCATGAGACGAAGAGCCGCTTTGAGCAGCGTCCTCGATTCAGGTTCAAGGGCACAGAAGAAAGGCCGCTGTTTAAGGTAGGGTTTTTGTCCCGGCTAGATCGCCATTACAACGATCATCTAGAAAACTACTGTCTAGTATTTAATCTTGACAATTTCAGTCTTGTTATCTGGAATAGCTACTAAGTTTGTTGTGGCTATGGCATTCATCATTTATAAGCTGAAGTCAGATATTTACGGCATCGGATTTTAACAACAGTTATACATTTATACATATAGATAGATGTATGTATACATATAAATAATTTTGTACTTATGCTTACCTGCGGTTACAAGTACCGATCTGCTTTTTCCCTAGTTGTATGCACTCTTACATACACATTTGTTGTCCTATAAGGGCCAACACTTTTAAGCAAAAGCCTCCCGTTGTTTGTTTTCTAGGAAAAGCAAACTGACTGACGCAGAATTAAAAGTGGGGTAATATAAGACCCATCTATTACCGTCATCAACGGTTAACTGCGGATAGGTCGCCCGATTTGTGGTCCAAATATGTTGCGTCCTCAACCAACGCTGCGTACTTTAAAGTTGAACCATCGAGCGATATTTGCGTAAAGAACATCGCGTTACACATCTGGCTTTCGGTTTGTGCAAGCCCAATGGAAGACGTAAGTCTAATCCTCCAATGTCCTTTAACGGTTAGACCAGCGTTACTGCGTCAGAGCGTGATACGCGTGACCAGCTGTCTGATGAGAGCGGCTATCAGAGTAAAGCTGAGCATTCCCTGACCTAAGCAGATGAACAGTGTGTGCGTGGCACACGCCAGTAATCAACACGCGGAACTATTAGCTATTAGGCTCATAATTATAGTTATTTACTTCGGAAGTGGCCACCTACCGTTTTTAACGGTACCATTTTGATTTCGCTAAATTCACATTGGCAAATTATTAAATGGCCGCAACGGTTTCCCAAGCCGTACATGTAGCGATACGTTTTTCAGATGAAAAATATATTATTGTTATTACTCAGAGTGCTATTGATTTCAACTAGCGTAGATGATTCTCGGCCACAAACCAACATGTCTATTTACCCCGTACTGCGAAGCGGTAGAGATTCCGTACAATCGTATTAAACGAGACTACACAGATATGGTTTGCGGGGGTGAAGCATAGACAAAACAAGCCATTGTTTCTTCGATAACGTGTGCTGCGTGTGTTTTTGCGGATTTGTATTATATAGATAGAAAAGTAAAAAGATTTGATATTTCCTTTATTATAACAATTCGTATGACAAATTATTATGAACATTATAAAAACAAACAGTTCTACTGTTTAAAACGATCGGAGAGCCGATGTGGCGTACCGATCGGGGGGAGACGATTGAGTCAATAATGAACTCAAGAACCGGCTATGGGACAGGGAGAATGCTACTTACTAATCATTACGATAAATAGGGAGGGAGACTATCGAAATGCTCTATAAAATTTGCGGTCACTCAGTGGCCACGTGAGTGTCCGTCTGTCTGCCAGTTTGTCGGTGCGCGTGCATGTACGACCGTGGCAGACCATCATCGTAGACAGCTTCCTCAGCCACAATAATCTTTCGAAGAATATACTTCATCTACTCATTCAGACGATACGCGTGCACGAATGTTCTTACTGGATTCGATTTATCAAAGCGGGTACACTCGATAAATGTCACCATTTTAGGTGCCCTCCTACAAACACAGGCTGTTTGGATCGATGGATATATTGTTAAATAAGCTTGTTTTTCCGGCGTATAGTTCCCCATATAGGAGTGGCTTCTGCCACATGCTAGATTAGAACTTTTTGTGCATTTCACGTACAATGAAGCATCAATAAAAGTACTACAAGTTTCCATTAATTAGCTAAATGCTGGTCGTTTGAAGTACCTTTTAAACGGATAGCCAGTTTTAATACTGAAAATCTGAAGAGTTTTGCGTGTCAGGTTTAGTGATAGCATAATGGTTGTATTTCTTAGTTTTAACACATTCGGATTACTGTGTAGTATACGATGGACAGGCACTGCATCTATAAGCCAATACCGATAGGAATAGCTTCGTGCTTGTACAACATTTTTATAACAAATATACAGTACGTACTACCATGATACGTTATTTCAGATAACACGATTTGCTGTAGTAGCGTTTCTAGATAATTCCTTTGTTCTTATATATATATATATATATATATATTATAGTGTCATTAGCACCTCACCTATTAGTACGACGGAGAGCAAAATGATACATTTATTCTTTTTTGTATGGATTGAAATTTTTCGGAGGCCGAGGTTTCACGGACCTTCGGAAAAGACACTCAGATCTATAGCAGTACAGGTCCTATTCCTATTATGTATCTTACGAGTTAAAAGTGTCATGATATTCACGCTGCCCAAACGAAATTGTACGGTAAGCTGCAATTTACAACTACAATAGTTTGAAAAGATCATTGAATCTCGCCTGGGAACCAAAGCCGAGATATTGTATTTGTACGTCCTTCACTCTCCCAAATTCAACACCGGGACGACAAGAGAAAATGGTTTTTCTAGGGCCGATTTCATGAATAGAATAGTTTTTTGGGTAAGCGTTGATAGCACGCAGGAGACAAAGTAAATATAGCTATGGTAGGTTGTTGACGACCCGCAGCTCTTTTGATGATTATATTATGATTAAGGTTGATTTAATACTTCTTAAGAGTGTTGAGTAAACGAAGAAGGAAAATGTAGCACCCTGCTGTAGCGCCATATCTATCGGAAAGAGCAATGACTTCTTATGGTAGCGTCGTGGCTGAGTGACTTCAGCGTAATACTTAAAGAAACCTTAGGACCGCCTTTTGCTTGCTCTCTTACTTCAGCAACTGCAACACAAATTCCGCAAGCCTCCCTTCCTCAGCTCCGTACTTGTGAAGGCATTTCATCTCGGGCCGGCGGATGGATTCTATCAATCGTCACCTTGCTATCAGCGATCTTCGATCTTAATCCCTTGTTGGCTTCGCGCAGCACATCTTTCAGAATTCAGCGGAAGTCGGAATAGGCTGCGGCCTCGCTCACTGAAGCCCAGCACCTCAACGCTGGGCCACATGTGTCGGAAATGGTAGCAGTTGGAACGAAACCCTGATCAAAAGATATGCTCTCGCGAAGAAGCGTCGAGTAACATAGTTGGATCGCCTGAGGGGATACCAGCTATGCGTTCAGTATCGGGTTGTGGGAGGTACTGGAGATGTGCCCTCATCCCACGCCTCCTTATCGCCGTCAAATCTTTAGATTGAGATGTGCACGTTAAGATATCTCGGGATCGATCTCCGCTGAGACCTACTTAATATCAACACCTTCAACTATGTTCCTTAATCGTCATCAACATTTTTCAACCAACTCTAGAAAGTATCGAGCACTTTATAGGATCGAGGGGGTTGCCCGGAATAAACATGTGGGGCAGGCAAATTGACATGACCCCTAGCCGAGGCCGCGTAACTACTGTAATATTTCTGCTTAATGAATACCATGTAGTACAATAGAAGAACTTCATGGAAGATTACCCAATATTGTAAGACATCGTGAGAAACTACGCCATCGAATAGAACGAAGAGATGCAGCGCCGACGTAGTAATTAGTCGGCAGAACTGAGTGCGAAGTCGGTTAGCGTTAAATCTTCCTGAAAATTCAACAAACAACTGGCGTGAATCTGCCAGAATTCGGTAGTAGATGAATATTTGTTGCTATTGTGCCGAGGTTTACCGTCGGGTACGCATCAAGCTGAAGTGCTATATTGAAACAACGGAAACAGGGAAGCAGACACAGACGAGAACGGCTGAACGAAGGCTTACGTTACGTCGCTTGAGAATGAATTATAATTCGGATTTGGTAATTGAATAATTCGGATTTGCGTTCGACAGGATTACGCCGGAAACGGTGAAGCTTGCAAAATCGAATCAGTTCTATCTTCCTCAACGACCGTATAATAAGAAAGTGAGTGCGCCTTCTAGGACTGGCCGTCTAGATAAACAAAGGTGGCGATACGCCGCGGGCGTCCCAGAATTTTTCCGAGATTGATTAATTTACTTTCCCTAATAGCCGCGTTAATAATTATCATAGGCATTAGCTATATGGAGGTATAATTCTGCCTGCCATTTAGTCCGTCAGAAACGACCCATTAAATAAACATCGGATTACTCCAGTGATTAAGCAGGTTTGCGATTTAAAATATCGGAGTCTTAAAAAGCTAAAAATACGATGATCTTCCCAAATAGCGTGAGAAATAATTGACACAAAAGCCTCGAAATTTCGTTGTTTCAGCATTTCCTGCCCATAAAAGTTGTCAAGTAACCTCGTGAAGTCGTGCTTGAGCATGGACGATGCGTGAAAGTACTTCAAATGTTGCGCACGCCCTTTTCCAGAAAATAACGCGACTGAATATTCATAACCAGCCGACCGAGACGAGGTCACGTTGATATTTTAAAATCATTAGAAGGCAACGTCAGTGACCTAAATGTGCTTATCGATTGATTATTTCACCCCCTTGGCCCCCTTCTTGTACAGTGCTAGATTAGCGGATATGTCTTCGTTATTATTAACTTAAAGTTCTATAACGGGTGCTCGTATCTTTGGTGACGGTCACACACGTTGATGATTGCTCGTCGACGTGTTCTCAGATTAGCTTCAGAGACTACCGTCCGGATACGGTGTTCTGCAACATAAGGGTCGGTTTTCCTCGTCGAAGTAGCGCCGTTGGCTTTTCTTCAAAGCTGTCATCTTTTGGCCTGTTATATGTAGCTTGCGAGTTCCTTGTGCCCTAACGAACGGTGGGGTATAATCCTGCAGAGGGAAGAGCCAGCTAGGTTGAGCGCCCTCATTCAAGTTGTTCGCGAGTTGTTGCCGTGGCCGTAGCGGCCACTAGGAGCGGCACAGACTGACTGAATCTTCGGAGAAGATAGCACGCTGCGCATGAGGTTGTGCAGGTTGCACTCAGACATGAATCTGTACGAAGCGATGCAATGAACACGGCTAGCAGCAATCATACCTGCATAGAGTACAAACGACACAACATAGACCGGCCTCAAAATCACCGCGACCGAAGACAACAGCAACTACGCAAATATTTTGCCACCATCGCTACCTCAACATCTTCAAAGTGTCTCTCTTCTGTGTTGCCCTCTCAAGGCTTTAGGCGATGGGGGCCAAAATAAAATTGGGGCTACCCTTCGAGGGGGTACGAAGGAGCCCGAAATGAACGGCCGAATATGGAGAACGAAGGCGGGATGAATTGAAGGTATGAAATAGGACGATAAAAGGAGAGTTTCATGGTGGACGGCAGAGGGCACCCGAATCAGTACCCATTGAAGTGTGGCTTCGCTTATCCTCGCTAGTTGCTCTTCTCGATGTAAATGCAAGTGAGAGAGAAATCAACAGACACTTCCCTATTCTTAATTAAGGTGCAGCCACAAGATAGCAGTAGCAGTAATACCTTATACGACTCAACGCACGACGACAGAGCTAATAACGATCATGATAAACGTATAATAATAACATGAACTCTAAACATTCGTTTGTTCCGCTCGGACAATCAAATCAACGAGGGGCATGGTTTATTCATTAGCCACATTATTGATTACTGTTTAACTTTCTACCGGTGAGATGGTCGCATTTGTCAGGCTGCTGGCCGCTTTCCGCCTATATTTCAATTACCTAAAGCAATAGAAAAATTATCTCTATTGAAAAATGTTGACATTATGCAGAAAGTTCTCAAACGATCCACGTATCAGCAAGGTCCTAATCCAGAGGCCGTCTCTCAAGTGGCACTGCATAATTTCAGAGAACGTCGTAATTAACACACCAATGGGAAATTGAACGAAGAGCGCTATTTCATACAATATAAATAGGCGCTGATCAGCTTCGTGTCTGGCTATAATTTAGTGTACATAAAATGGTTATCGATGCTCTTAACTAAATGTTTTCTAGGTGTGAGTAATTATAGTAAAGAAGTTATTATTAACTTTTCTAGATATGAACGAAAAACGTTATAGGTGATTTGTTTTAAGTAGCCTATATGACAGCGGAATATTTTTACCCGATTTTTTGTGCAAATAGACTTTGACGTTATGCCATAGATTAGATGGTGTTGGATTTTTATTCTCTCAGTAACTTTATTATGTAGAATAGATAATGATTTCATATACTTGTTACACTATGGAACGGACTGGATAATTGCATTCAGTGGGTTACGGCGCGTCTTGATCGTGCCTAGTTTCGTCATACGCGTATAGATGCATCTGCCGGCATCTTATTCGAGTCACTGTCAAAAGAAAAACCACAGAAGATTTTTGATATAATTGTTTGCTATCGCCACCTTAAGCCCGACCCTGCAACGCGGACGGTCGATCATTGTTTATTGATCTGCATCTGCAAAGGCCAAACGAACTTCCATATGGGATCCATATTTAGCGTAGCATTACGAACTAGGCACACGAACGAATCCTGAAAAATACCCCAGAGTGAAAACGTTGATTTTAATCATCGAAATCATCATATTTAATCATCGAAAAATGCATTTCACTCATTTTTTCCCAAAGTCACTATAGGTATCCTTTTTGTATCGACGTGGAATTAACGATAAAGGTCGTTGGCTTCCCCTATTGATATCTGGCGTTAAATTCTTATAACGGCTAATTGTCAACTATCCGTTCCACGACAAGCATCGATACTTACGACAGATTATCCAGTTTACATTGCTCTAAGAACCCACCAGGACGCGTGGACTTAATACGAACAATCTGACCCGAGCGAGGAGGTAATGTTTATCGCCTTTCCTACTGGACTTACTGGGATTACTTAGAAATGAAATAATGTGTGACTGCATACACGGCCCAAATTTGAACCCAGGCCACTTTTGCATCCCTTCCCGTTCGTAGATGGCTAACATACTACAACACTACCGCATCGCGAGGGTTGCTATACATAAAATACACTTTATTGACATAAACCTCCCAAGCTTCGAAGAAATCGACAGTGACTTGTTCAATGGATCGGCGATGAAGGCGCATTGCCTGTTCAGCTTTCAGAGGGATGCAGGATAACGCCACGACTCTCTGAGGCAAATATCTTTATTACGTATTCATACATTTTGTTGCCAGTCAAAGATGTCTGAAAATGATAGGGCTTGTTTCAATGCTCCATGATTCTTATGAGTGGAAACTTTTAGCTTTTAAATTTAGTTTTTGGAAGTCTTGATCAATTGGATGGAAGTATTGTGTTATGGATTTGGATTTCATTTTTTCTCCGGTAGCAGACTCGTACGATCTGTGACCTGCTCGCACGGCACACGAGATTTTTCTTGAGAACTGGTAGCGACCTCGTTTGCGAAACGAGCCGGATATATCTGTTCAAAATAATGCGCTCTGTAGCCATCGGTCTAGCGGCATATTGTCAGCAACGAAAGTTCATTTGATTTCTTTTTCTAGAGACAAGAGACTATAAACAGGTCGACAAAATGCCTTAAGAAGCGAATCACTGACGTGCTCGGCCAATACACTTCGACCGGGCGCTCGTCACAGCATTAACGACACTTAAAAGAGCATTAGGGCAAAACGGTATGGTCGCTGCGAAAGCGTTGGGTGGGTGTGAGGGTGGGTGGTTAGGTGGGTGCGGGGGCGGATGGTTGTATGAGCTCTCAGTCTGATTGCTTTTCTCCATAAATTACAGAAAGAAAATCCATTTAAAACAATACACGCAATAAAATCAATATCAGGCGTTGAAAAAGCTAAATTGTATCTTATTGTCCCAATTAATCGTGTTTTAGACATGTGATATCATGAGGCATTCTATATTGACTTGATTACAAGTCTACCCATACGCGAAGTGTTTGTTTGTCTGAATTTCTATGCAGTAGCAAACGAGACGGCTGTTGCGAGACGCACACCCATGGAACTAGAAGACTCTACGAGAAGTCAGTAATTCATCGTTGAATGAATTACCTCTTCTAAAACAAAGTTGGTGCAGGTGGCCATAACCCCAGACACACTCCGCTGTGCAGTTTAAGTATCGCATTGAGTTGTTTCTTTTTGGCCAGGGCTACCCTCCCAGAAGAGGTTTCTCCGAAAACAGACTTCACGCTGTGACCTCAGAGCGAGAGATCGGATGTTCGAGACTCATTGGATGTACACTAATTGTCGGCTGCTCTGAGTTCCCAGTAGAACAACGCAAATGAAATATTCAGGCGGAAGACCCTCCTGGCAGAGTACACGGCGTGAAGTGACCTAAGCAGTCGATTGCGCTCTTCCGTACCCTCTTCTTTAACGAGAGAGTCCAGTAAAATGGCACTCACATGCTAGCTTGCACTTCAAAACCTATGCAAGGCTATTTGCTCATCGCTGGGTGCGTACATATTAAGTAAAGCTTCGAGCTTAAAGGTGTATACCTCGTTGAAGTCGGTAGTGGAAAGGGCACTACCCCAAAGACCTTTTTGCAGAGGTAGAATGTCTGCGGCAACTAAAAGTCATGCGGAAAGCCGCCGATAACATTTCAGCGAGAAACAGTATATTTGAATAAAGGCTGTCTCTGAAAAATGTAACGTAAAATGTAACTGCGCAAGCCAGCCGGTAGAACACTGTCTATTCGTATTGCACAGTCCAAGTTTTTGATACCAAATAATCACATGTTTCGCTACTGCCATTAGACATTTCTTCAGACGGCCGGCTTTCAGCATGGAACAGAATGTGTCTAGGCCTGGCTATATACTTAAACTGGCTCGTGCCCCTAAGTCCACAAGGCAAACACGTTGCCACCCTTCTACGACGTGAATAACAACAGAGAATAATACAGCCAATAATAAGATAATAAGACAGAATAATAACAACAGCAACAAACAATCAAAGCTTTCGCTTTATTGTCAAAATTCCATAACAACAACAAAGCTCTGTTATAATGGTTACAAATGCTTAGCGGCCAAGTAAAGCCGGTATTATTGATTTACCTATACTAAGAATCTAAACCATTTTTCCACCAAATTTCAACTTATTCACCGTTTCGACCTACAGAGCGTACGACAAATGCTGTAGAAATGATTGATGATACGATGCATTTTTCTCTAAACGTACGGTGTTCTCCAATTGATCGTATTATAAACGTATCAAACAGTTATATTTAAAGCAGTCATCGAAATCATAATGGTTCTTAAAGGAAAATTATATACGGAATATTCAATGATTTTCTTTCGGAATTGAAGCAGGTTCACATAGCCGATAGAAATAAACATGTGCATGAGATAGTCAGTGCCTAACTCATTCTTGTCCTTTCTTTTTGCCTTATTTGCCTCAACTGAACTTAGGGTAAGTTAGCCTATCCGATATCGAGACGGAAACTGTCTGCTGTTGGTCAATAATGATTGTAATCTTAGTCATGTGTTTAGTTAAATGTCCTATCAGCTCATCTGTTGTCGTACCGCAGTTGCTCGGCCTGAAATTGTAGCTTGATGGCAGAACTTTTAATCCGGGTATCTTACTGGTCTAACGAAAGTATCGCGAGGGCGCAATAGGTTAAGGCATAGTTCCGAATTAACAGTTGACTGCTCAGTTACTCCGCCGTCGTATTGATAATTCGATAGCTTGAACCATGTTGAGTGGTGCTCTAGCCGTATGAGTCTACATATGTTGTTGGTCCTCAATATTCTGTGTATTCTGTCTAGCCAGTGCGGTGTGCTCGGAGCGAAAATGTTTGACCAAGATGGCTCTAAAGAGATAGTGGCACCTAGCAGACTAGAATTATAATATAACGAGTCGCCTGGTGGATTGTTGCTATACTTCCTCGTGAATAGATAGCGGAGTGGGGTTGCTTTAACATTGTTAGATGGATGAAACGTCTGCTTCTCTAGCAGGCAATGGCACAACAAACGATAAGCTGCTGTCTTGATATTATAGAAATGCTAGATTTACATTATCTCACACGTGCACTACGTGCCATGGAGAGTAGTTTTCAGTCCAATCTTAGGATCTCGTTCGGCGATTTAGCACGCTTCGACAAGGTCACTGAAACGCTTCCTATATGATTATTATAATCGTTACTCACTGATGCCTGTTCTTGAATCGCTATATAATGGTAGATCAACTGGAACCTGTCGTGCCGTTTACATGTCGTTGTAACCCGAGTCTCGTATTGTAATCCCATCAAATTCGTTATTGTGTACGTCATCGAACTGAGAATAGATCGTGAGGTTCACACCTTTGCTATTTCTTTGTAGTCCCGTGATGTATGCCGTTGACTGGCGTATGTACTGCTCGAAGTGCATACGTACCTTCAGATCTTTGATAGGTGTGAGTTTAGCCGCGACGTCGGCACAAGTGTGTGTTTTTTGCACCCGAAAAAATGGCGACAGAACATGCAAAGGTGCTCCTGGCCATGTGGGCTTATTGGACAAACACGAGCTTTGCAAACCTCGGTAACCCCGCAAACACCGGCTGAAGAATTGAACAAACTATAGCTTATGAGTGGGGCGCGTACTCTATCGAGCAAAAGAACATACATCATTAATAGCGCACCTCGTGTAAATCCAGGGCAAAAATAACGCCTAGTTTCATGGGGAATAAGTTGATATATACTATTATTGCTTAGATTTGGTAGTAAAGCGATGAACCATATTATATAGTTACAGAAGAATCGATCTACTATTTAAGCCAGACCCATCTTAACATGTAGCATGTAGAAACATGTGTGGCTTTATCGGTCTGGATTTCAATAGACCTTATTCTGCTAACAATAATATTTGACGTTCGTATTTATGCCTTTCGAGTTTGTGGATGATAATGAATACAGTCTGATTATGAAATTTACTTATTTTTTATGTTTATTACCCACTGTAAAGGACTTAACAAAGCTATTTAAAGTCCACTTATTATACACCTTAGAACGGACACACAGAATAGGCAAACGGCTTATGCGGCGGACCTGAAACACGAGAAAACTTATGTTATTTATATATGTAGCATCAATATATACCTATCTAAGCAACACGTATTTAGCCACGGGTCAACGACCTGCTGCATATTTAATAAAAAAATACAAATGAAACGCAGCGTTTCTGCATTGAAATCTTCTGTATGGACTTTACTTCGTATGTAGTAACCGTCAGTATCTATTATAGTAATTAAAAAGACTAGCTAAACACAGTGACGTTAAGTATTGAATGTACTTGAAATTTAAACTACCGCCCGCGGCATACAGATATTCTCCGTGTTGACTCGCTTTGCGAATGGATAGCCGAGAGCTCAGCGGGACAGCAGCGGGGGCATGGGGGTAGCTGGCCGCGAACAGCGACCACAAAGCGACATTTTTGAGGCAATAACGACAATATGCATTATGTAATGGCAGTGGTGATGCTACCCCGCATAGGGATTCATACAATGCGTACTCTGGTGAGTCGTCTCGTCTGCGCTGCGTAAGCTAATTTGACTTCTGTCTCTTGCTGAGAGGATAGTCAGACCGAATTGATTTTACATTAAGGCTGCTCGTCTTGCCGCGCCTTTCGTTCTCATCGATAAAGCCTTGGGATGTCCTTGGATGAAGAGTGTCTTGTTCTCGTTGACTTATTGACCCTGTTTTAGGCACGTAGATGGATGGCACGCGGATGTCGCCGCTGCCGCAGCACTTGTAGCCGGGGCGAGGTGGCTGACGGTAACTCTGTGCATGATAATTGATACATTTTTGATAATTATATTCTATGCCATGATAAATTCTATTATTCCCATGGCAGCTAGAACGTAATGGACAGGACAGCGAAGGAGGGGACTAATTAGCTGTAGTCTTTGTTACTCAAGCGAATACGTGACCATCTGGCAGGGGACCAGTCGCCGTCGTCGCCTAACTATGGTATTCCTTTACCTATATTTGTCTTCGTGTGTAGTACTATTTACCCCTGTCTATCTGTGTATATATGTGTGTATCTAGGATATGTCGACTGAGTAGTACAAGTGGATACTTCGCTAAGTACTAAGGTTATTTATCCAATTTGATATGGCACACGTAGATACTCGTTACGAAAGTAAGTCTATGTTGTTGACGGCACAGGCGGCGATATGTAGGATTTGAAATATCGAATAAGAAAATAGGTGGCGGAACCTTGATCTTAGCATGCAAGAAGAATTTCATCTATAACCTATCTATCTATCTATCTAATATATTTATACAATCGTTTCGATCATGATCGTGACGCAGAAATCTTGCCGCAACAAGTCTGACCGCTATACATATACACTGTTGGTTGAATGGATCCTTTTCACTATTGATGTTTAAGCTCGATACCTTTTATGACAGGTACTCTTCATGCAAGATAAGAAAGTCCGGTCATGACAATTGTAAATAAAAAATTATTTGCTTTTATGGCATAGCTGCCAAATGAGCTGGAAAAGAAAAAAAAAAAAAAAAGGTCTGTACTGTAGTATCTACTAGTTTTAGAAGACCCTTAGAAAAAAAATGTTCCTTTTAAAGGTTAAAGAGAGGAAAAGCTCAGAGGAGAGCTGAGGATGCAGTACCACGACGCAAGCAACAAATTACCGCAGTTGGTTCTCTCGCTCAACAAGTGGCAATATATAGAATGCGCTAGACAGTCTTTTCAGCCAGTGTTTCTGGAGTGAAAAACGGGTTCCTATGCGTATTTTTATCCCTACGTTAGCCCAGTCCATAGGGATCCATTGGCACTACACATAGAAAACCGTGTCAGCCAAATGTTATCGTAATTTTTAATCATAGCCCAGCGTAGTTTGGCTTCAATTTTACTTTATGTTTTCATTTTTTCTTGTTTAATCATTCAAATACGACTTTCAAAATCGTTGGTCGTTTTCGGTACTGTGTTACGCATTTTGACCTTTACATAATCCTACAGCAAAGATCAGGAGCCAGATCATAGGACCTGGCCGTCTATTCAGCTTCTTCATTACGGATAGAACTTAGTCGACCTGGAAACCTAATTTTAGGCAGATTGATCGTTTCTCACACCGTGTGACAAGTTGCGTTATCTAAGAAGAAGTTGTTCCCATCCAGTGTTCATGCCGGAAAAAAGCTATTGCTGTCACTCAATCGTCACTTCCGAAAAAAAGACCCTTCTCTTCACACAATAATCTTTTATGAGTTAAGTGGTTGCTTGAAATTCACTCCAGAGTTCTTTGACCCTAAATGCAAAAACTTTGTCCGTTCACACATATGAAATTGAGCTTCTTCAGAAACGATGATGTAGTAAAAGCAATTGTTAAGATGTGCATTAGACTTCAACATCTGATCAGCGGTTAATAAACGACGGTTATGATGGTTCTGGAAGCTTAATGACTGAGAAAATTGTACCCTATAGAAGTTGAGATGCGCCGAAATTAGTTGGCTCTCACAGTGCCCTATACTGCACAAATGTTTTAACCTGTTCGTTCGATTCCACCTTGTTCGAATATCCTCAATATTTGCGTACAAACAATAACTGTCATCGGTATTCTTCGCACGGTCTTCTTATGAAGAACACACACGAAACAAATTATATAGCGTTGCATCATCAGAAATCGTAGCCGGTGCTATGTTTATTGACTGTCGCTCGACTAGCCTTTGCGTGTTTACAGATACAGGACAGAAGGACAAGGTGGGAAGACCTTTTCTTACGTCTCTATTCAATTCGCCTGCTTTTATTATGTTTCAGAGTCCTTTGAGTATCCGATGCCTTAATATGTGCTTGGGAATATATCTAACTCTAATGTACACGGGGATTTCAGCAAAGGAACTTTCTGCTTGCCAGCAGCGTGTGTATTAAACTAGATCCAAAAGGTTCAACGTGAATAGTAGTAACCTGTCGTTGTGAGAACCGTTGCTTTGTCCAGCTAATGGCTTATAGTCCTATTCACTGAGTGCACGATACTCAGCTCGCACAGCCGAAAAACGCGGCGTCTTACAGTGGCGGATAGCTCTCGTGGGGGTACTTTCAGTGGTCATGACTCACTTGTCGATGGCGATTTTTTCGCGGAAACCGGCACGACGAGTAGTAGTAGTAACATTTGTCGACTGAAGCAAGATCCGTAGTGCCTGCGAACCTATAAAGAATATAACAAGTGACTATGCAGGCCGAAGACGGGCCTATATCATTAAAGCAGGCAAATTGTTCAAGACCGGCTACTTGAATTATGTTCCAGTGGCTGCCATTGCTCCTGGTCCATCAACCGGTAGCCAGCTTACGTAGGCCACGTGGCTCGAGAAATGCCAAGGAAGCTATTAATTAGCCAAAAAAAAGTAAGATGAAGGTAAATAGAGCATTCGCTTGACGAAGCCTTATTTCATGGTCGCAACGTGGATCTTCACCAAGTTCCCGTGCTTCGTCTTAAGCTCATCTACAACTGCTCATCATCGCTAATATTGTGGAATGGTTGCGGAGTTCTCTAAACGATTCAGCCAACGATTGTGGGTAAGCATCCGGATCTCTCAGATTTTTAGAGGTCCCTCAGCCGGCTGATTATAATAATACTTCAACGTAATCCGCTTATCATGCTAGCTATTATCGATAAAAGGAATTAGCGCAACAATGTTGGCGTTACTACAAAGCTCGACTTGTTTTAATTAGAAAATCATCACAACCGGAAATTCAGGCCCTTTGTCTAGCGCCGCAGAATACTAAGCTGTTTTATTGAGAGGCGTGATTACAGTTAATTTGCGAGACAGATGGGTACTCACGCGATATTTCCTATAACAATAGGAAAGACAAATAATGGTACACGTTAATGTCAAGCCCCATAGATATACCTTCCTTTGAATTAGAAACACCCTTTACCCTATTGAAGTAGGTTCTCAGTAAAAATAGCGGTGCAGAAGAACAATTTTAGAGCTTGGGACCGCTGTTCGAAATGGTGTCATGATAAGCCCTATGCAGTAACCAAGCATCTTCGTCGAGCACTGAGGTCGTTCTAAGTTCTTGGCCCGCTGCCTTCAGGTTGGCGCACTTATACTGTCCAAATAATCTAAGTATACGAAGGTTGGAAGCAACGAAGAAATTTTCAGCTCAGAACTTGATTTCATCTAGAAAAAAATCGTTCTTTTACATTATGCTGCTATATACTGTGTCATCATCTTGTCACAAAGACGTATTGCAGATAAATTTATCTAGCAGCCTAATACTTACTCGATTGAATTATTGATACAGGAGCTGGCTAATAATGAAGAAAGTTACGTTAAAAAAAAACAGTTGAAGTGAGAGCCGAGTGATTGCAAGAAGTATGCATCTATCAGATGCTGGCTCGAATGGGATGAAGCAAAGCTGATATATTTATCGTTAATCCTAGCAGTGGCGTGAATATAAGGTCCATAGCAAAGTTAGGAAATGAAATAGATTTACAATGTAAGTTAACGATTTACTATATTCAGTTTAGGTACTCTGTTACTGAAACACTAATATAAACGACACTATATACATATTATAAAAAATTATCGCATAGATAATATACAACTGATAGCGACACACAAATACAATACCAGCTATTATAATAATAGCCGTCTAAGCACAATGTGTTATTTTTACAAAATGAAGGCACTCCTTGTTCAAATACTTGGTCTAAGCAACAGTAGCACTTAATCGTAACAACCCTTCTACTTCACAAATCATCCCTTGTCACGTGTAGCAGAATACGTTTGAACTTCACAGACAAACTTATGCAACATGCGCATGAGCTATTGATACAAGCCAGCAAACATCGTTTCACCTCGTACTGCAGAATCTTCACTCAATGTATTTAACAGTTTCAAAATGTTTGCACAAGCGACCTTTCTACAAACTGGAGTAAACCTAAAATGGTGGTAAAAATGATTAGCTCCTTTCAAAAATATACGCGAAAGTTACGTTTCTTTGCTATAAACGAATACCATGTCTATCTAATCGGCCATATAATTTTGAAATCCGTATATATGCATATATATATACGGATATCTATGAGAAAAATAATATATATATATTATTTTTCCCACTCGCAAATTAACTCGCAATAGGGGGGTTCACAATCATAGTATCTGTATACATATTACGAAGTAATGCCCCAACGTCTTCGTAACTTAGTATCGTCGACGATTCGACTAATCAATTTAGATGAAGATACAAACATGTAGTAGAAATATGTAGCAATACGCATAAAATCCAACAATGGCGTCGTCCTAATGTAATTTCAGGGGCAATAAACCTTTGCTGGTTGTTCTTGATGTAGCTACCATTAGATAGTAGGGAAAATGTGACTGCTAGGTTTCTTCCTGAAAATGATTAGGGCCCGCCTGCGTACGCGCGCGTACACACACACACACACACACACACACACACAGACAGACAGACGCTCGGAAGGCGTCAGCTATCCACTATCCCGCCATGCCTTTACCGTCAACGTCGTTATGAAAGAATTTCAAGGCCAGAAATAATCAAAAACAATTTGTACAAATAGACTTCAGCTTCTACCTAAAGGGTTATAGCTACCTATGATTAGACGTTTGAACCGGATAGAAAATTGTATAAAACCAAAATAGGAAATTGTTTCTTCGAACTGTAGACCAGGCCGATCACGAGAGGTCACTAACGATAGAGATGGACCAAACCGTACTCGTAAAACCATCTCAGTTTTGAAAGCCCTCCAATCGATATAGTCTCACGCGGAACTTACGCTCAGCTGGCATTCGAATAACATGACCAACTGTAACCGTAGTACAAAAAAATGTTAATTCGACTTGACTGCTTTCTGGAAAACTGAATTAATAATTAGGCGGTCTCAACTGAGACTCAACTTTCCCAAGTGCGTCAATTTCGAGCGAAAAAACGAAAGTAACAAAGTTCCTAAGTGCCAATACACGACGATCCTGGTAGTTAGTTTAAGGTGATCTGAGAATAGCTTGAATGCTACTCACTCGTCGCATTTCCACCTTATTGAAGAATCTTTCGAAAAAACCAAGATCTCATTTAGCCATTATCCACCTAGGCTACAATGTCCGAACCGAACGAATTCGAGGAGGCAATGCAACTACCCAGCCGTACTTTATTTTGTTAGCTTATCTTTAATTCATTAAACATTCATGTGGAAGAATACAGGATACATGAATTAAGGCCAAAAACTATGTGACTAGTAATCATTTTCAAATTAAGTTGTTTGAAATCTCTTTTAAACGAAAAACAACGCTCATAGAATATTTAATAGGCCGACCACGGAAGGCCACTAGCGATAGAGATGGACTGGCCCGTGCTCGTAAAACCGCCTCAGTCTTGAGATAATCTCACACGAAACTTACCCTCAGCTAGCGTTGATAAAGTAGAAATCATACGGATAAACTTTTCAAGTTATCACTACGACTTGTCGTTAATTATAGTTAGTTTATTTTATAATAAAGTGTAGCTTTCCTTCTTCGCAAAGTATATTTATTAGGCTGTTATAAAAGAATCCAGCAGATTTTGAAACTGAATCGTTTTTAAACTGCGCGCCGCCAGCAGACGCAATTTGGTTGATAAACACTTCAGCCTTCTAAAAACTTGTGAGTGGATACCGATTAAGCCTACTCCAGAAAAATGAGTTCAACAACTTTTAGTCTTGAAGATCAACGCTAGGTGGTCAAGTTTTTCGAAGGCGAAATTCGTTGAAGATTAATGAAGACATTGGGGAAGGAGACTTTAAGCGAGAGCACAGTACGCCAACGTTTCAGGAATGGAAATTGCACTATCGATTTACTTCGAAAAACCATAATACATGCAGGGGCGCGAGTAGTAGACAGGTGCGTAAAAAAACAAAGAATAGTATCTGTAACAGATTAAAAAATCATGTCAGCCTAATCGCTTTGGTACTATTGCAGTTTTCGGATTCGCTTGTAACAGCCTCATACTTCATACCGGATATGGCATCTTCCGAAATATACTGTATCAAGAAACTTTCTGAATGGATTAAACTATCGTTCGTGAATAGACCGGGATCTATATGAGTGCACTATTTTTTATTGCAGGATGTTATTGCTGCGACAATGTATCGTTTACTTTAACCCATAATGAACTCATATATATGAGACGATCCATATAGCGAGAGGTTGTCCTAATACTAGCAGTCACAGCCTATTATTCGTTCAGCGATTAGTTACGAGCTGCATATTTTTCCTAGGAAAGTCTAGTTTAGAAGGTTTAAAAGGCTGTTTGATGAAGAATGGTCCCTCCTCTACAGTACCATGATGAGAATATCCAAAAAATAACACCCAATATTAAGTTGACTGCAGTATCAACTATATAGAACGCCTTGTCTTTTTCGTTTAGCCGTATAGTCTGTTTAGCTACACCGATGATCTCAGCGGAAAGTCGACGTTTCCGGAAATAACGGTTTGTCTTATTGTCTTGTGAAAAAATCATCGATAATTGATATATATATAGATAGTTGTGCTGCCTGGGCATATATAGCTGAAGCTGTGTTAAGGGGATCGGTCGTGTATTAACTGCCATACCCTCGTCAAGCCATATGTATAAATACGTAGAGTTCATCTGTACAGACAGATATATCTGCGCAAAAAGAAACGTCTGACGGATTTTTGTATAACATGTCTTATAGCAGTCAACAGTTTGTATCTTGTTAAAATCAACCGGCGTCAATACCTCTCTATGTTTGTGTCGGTTTCGGCGAATACTTAGCCTCGGGCACAGGGGCTCAATGGAGGGGGTCGATACCGCCTCCCCATGCATACCGTCCTCCCTCATTTAACGAGACTAACCCGTTTCACTTAGTCGACATGTGTAGTTTAGATTTGTTGCTGCTAGGTCGTTTGGATCCCGTTTACATGCCTCATTCTCGTTGCACACTAATAACTGGTTATGGTTACTTGAGGAACATCCTGCCCCAGATTCGATTGATAATTACACTTGTACGTTGCCGATCGCCGCTTTTTCAATAGCTCCCGGTTGCGCTGATACAGGAAGATACTGCCACACGGCGACGACGGCGACCGCGAGAGGTAGCTTCAAGTCATGCGAACCGCATTCAAACTCCAGAATGAGTTCGTCCGCCGACGCCACCCGAACAAGATCTTCGACTGCGTCTATGTATCGCCGCTATACCTGGAAACAAGTGCTGTTCAAATTGTTTAGACCGCAAACCTAGGTTAGTTCCGACTGATGGCTGACCTTGCCGCCAAATCTCGCTCACATAAACGCCATCGCAATACTGAACGAGTAAGTCACCTGATCGACGTTTGCAGTACAAGCAGACACGACGCCGAACGATCTATAATGAATACCACCACATTAGTTTATGTCTAACGGCTAAAGTTTTTTTTTTCAGAGAAAGCTTTTCTTGTGTCCACTGTGATGGCACTTTACTAGGGATCACCGGCAGTTTTAAGAAATAACGGGTTTTAAGTTCTTCTACACATACGACAAAGTGACGATCACTACTCGCTCTATCTAGCATGTAGACTTATGACAGACATGTGATTAGCAAGGACTATAAACGCCATTAATGCTTTTGGCAAATGCGGCGCGACTGGTAAGCCGTGGTCGGTCGTCACTGTGAGTTTGTCAAATGCTATATCTTCGTCTGCGAGTGTAAACTAACTGAACTTGTAAGCTTTTTTCAGGTTATCGCTTACCCTATTGTCAGTGGGCGACTTCAGTCTTCCAAACCGTTGCATTTGTTCATCCAACTTAAGTAGAGGCAACGTCTTCTAGTTTCTTGTATGAGTAAATTCCTGGTTAGGTATTCGGCTCACGTCGAAGCCTGCGCTAAGTGTCCAGAAGTAGCGCGGTGAGCCTACCACTAAATGTCCTCGATGACGCCACGAAAAGAGATATAGTTCTGTAAGCATGTACATTGTTTTGGTCGATATATTTGTAGCCAGAATCAGAGCAGTTAAACTTGGCGCCCAGCGTTGCTCAAAAACTATGTGGATTTGTTGTTGGGTCACTGAGCTGATTCAGGTGCTATTAATACTCACACAATGGACATCGAAGACTGGATTAAGATCTAGCAAAGCGTAAGCCAAATGTAAACACTCAAACGCTGGGCTGCTGCGAGCCGCAAGAGAAGTTTGCAGGGTACGCAAGGACTCTCCAGGCTTTAAAGGTGTTCGACCACGAAAGAAACTAATAAGCAGCGACCAAATTGTAGTGTACGCTTGTACCAGTCAATACGCAGAAGCGAACTGTTTGTTGATAGAGGTAGCAATGGATTGGCATTGGAAATCACTGTGTAGGTCAACCATACAACCTGCAATAACCACATAGTCAGCAAAATGAGCCAAGGCAAGACCAACGACTCGGTTGCAAGCAATCGATGCGATCGCATCAATCAGTCAATCAATTGTACTTTTACCGATAAGAACACCAACAATCATTTTTTCTGTTACAGGTGGCTGCCGCTTAAGCGGTAAAAATAATCACGACTATTTTCATCTATCTATAGGGCAGGATCCGCGCGAACGCGGATGGCACCGAGTAGCGGTAGTATTTTTCATCTAACGTCAAACAAACGCCTCGCACATATCCTTTTGAGAATCGAACACAGTCGATTGATCCTCGATATAGTCGCCGGGTAACCGCTGTCGTTAGAACGGTGGAGGGCTTCTAAGCAATGAAAACCTCTTCTTTGAATCCATAGCACATCTGCCGCAGCTGAGTAAGTTTTGGATAAATGATGTAAGAAGAACAGTGATAGCTCCGTTTCCCAGTCGAAACGTTTACGCATATCTAACAACAAAATGGTAGGTCAGGAGCTGTTTTTGAGCGGTAAGCTTAAACAAATAATAACAGTGTGTATGGACCGGCAATGGGTTCTATGTGCTACAGTGGTAAGGCGGAGACTAGGCGAAGGCAACAGTGCAAAGAGGCCAGAAAATTCTGAACGACAAATCTACTGATTTCTATGAATGAATCAAAGAAACAGTTGGTATTGATAAGATACGCTGGAAATGTCGGTAAAGAATTCGGATCTGTGACGCGATTAGCTTCGGCGAGTATTGTTTTCTATAGGAAGTTGCTGGGCTGCAAGTTTATCAGGTCGACACGAACAATGATGCCTTTAGTACACACCGTTAAACGAAGATAGTAATGTCTACCGTCAGTGAGGCGAAAGCAGTTCGAACCGCAATTGTTACAGCTGCCACTCATCACAAAGCAACGAAACGAGCCTGACTGCTCGTTATCAGAATCATCTTGCTTTTGCTATTCGCATCTGACTTAAGCTAGTTATCGCCATCAGGAGATGACTTTCCGCTCTCCAGCTCACTCTCCCTAAATGTTATCAATAAATGCCACCGAAGTTGCGCCGATGGCCTCAACGAGAGAGGGATGAACAGAGGTACGTATTCACGAGTTGCAATAAAGTTGGAAAAAAGAAAGCGACCAGGGATTTTGACTTGTCGGGACCGAAAAATACATCGAGTGTATGAATGCCGAAGCCCTCACGCGCCGACCCGATCTAGCGCTCAGATACCGCGCCAGCGCCACCGCCGTCATTGGCTCACAATTGACCAGCAGCGATACTACCGTCGTCGCTTTATCTGCGCATGTTGTGGTGCTAGCGGCGTCCGACGAACCGTAGAAGACAACGACGGAAAAGTTCTCAAATAGCCGCGCGGTAGCTTGGAATGCCCTTGTAGCCTGCGGTCGATGTGTAGGCGTCGACTTGAACGCCATCGGATCAGCCTCACGACGGCTGCATATAGTAAGTAGTACGCCGAAGGAATACAAGCGTGGCTTGGCCCGAGAATGTAGACATTGACGTAGGGAGCATGACAGGGTGACGATATTATGTGGTTAGAGATAACGTTTTTGACACCGCTGACCCTAAGGACGGTAGTTCAGAATAA
The DNA here is from genome assembly GCF_002532875.2 of Varroa jacobsoni. NCBI lineage: Eukaryota > Metazoa > Arthropoda > Arachnida > Mesostigmata > Varroidae > Varroa > Varroa jacobsoni. Next base: position 99,856 of record NW_019214421.1, on the reverse strand, counting down.
TGACACCTGACAGGAGCAATTGTATCGTGGTCCGGTGAAATGGTGTACGGGGTGTTTCTGGAGGTAAAACCATTAGCGGAGATCTGTTCGCTCGCTGACACTGCGATATTGTCGAGCAGAGTTCGCATACCCACAAATTTGCGCCTTTTGTGAAATGTCGCGTTCAGCTATATTCACTTTGTGCTGTGTCAAAATGAAGGCTGTATACGAATGAGGCTGGCTGCTGCCAGACCTTAAGCGGTAACGACATGAAGGGGACCGCTGGTCGCCCTGGAATCGCCTGTAAATTCGCCGAGCGGCTCTCCATGCAGCGTCATGGACGCTATCGCTAATTACTGACAATCAGATCAATGATTCTGTACCCTTGCTTCTTAATACGCTTAATCATGTAGCCTCGTCTCTTACGGATAAGTGACGAGCCAACCGGAAGTTTGGTTGAACAATTTCAGATAACTGCGACTATTGATCATCATGAAACTGTTGATGATTGATTAATGATATTCTATCGGGGACTATCGAGGCCGGTGCTGATATGGCCCCCTACTATCAGATTTCATTTCATTTTGGGGATCAGAAAGTTTTAATTATTTAATTGTCGTCATTAATTTAACGTTGAAAGGCCTTTTTGCGTTTTCAGTACCGGTTGTTGTAGCAATAGGTTGCTTCCGTGACTTTCAGCAGGGTCGCAGACGGCGGCGGCCGCAACAACGCCGTCGACAACAGCGGCAATAAACGGCGAGCCCCACAGGGGCAGGCACAAAGGGCAGTCTGTCACATTGATCGGGAGGAAGCCAGTCGACGAGTCAGTTCAGTCCTTCAACGATTTCGTCGTCCCAAGCCTTCAGGTGGTCCTGAAGACCGCCTTGGAGACGAGGTGACATGCTGTGAACACAGACACATAGATTGAGACAACAAAAACAAGACATAGTGCCAGCTAGTACAAGCGTAGGACACATCAAATACGAGCAATCACGATCTGCCGGTCACTCCGGAGCTCACTTATCTGATCCTCCCAAATTTGGCGACTCGACGAAGGAATTTCAGTCCTTATGGGCACTTACTTCTGAGACAGGTCGCTACAAGTCGATAGGCCGGGTGACGATGGCCTAAAGTGACGGCCGCGAAAGTACCATTTACACAAACACACACAAATCAGTAGTCGTCTTTGTTCTCTTAGATTGTACAAACTGGCCGAATCCGCAGCAGCAACTTACCCCCGTTGTGTGATCTGCTTCATTCACTGTCGCCCGCACCCAAAAGCAACGACGACATCAGCAGTAACGGAAAGCAGGCAGATCGCTTCTGTATACGAGTATATTACTGATCATAACTAACACGCGCAAGCTTGTTTGGCTTGGTATATCTTTCTCATTGTTTCATGCAACATCGACGACGAATTTCTTACCCATTAACTTTTAGCATATTGACTGGGGTGAGACGCATCCGCAGCGAATTGCTCAATAGAATCTTTGTATTATTTTAGAAATTGTGAGGCTGCTTTTTCTCCTGATGAATCCTTAATTGAATCAAAAGCTAAAGGCTTATATATCCCAAGTTAACGTTCTACGTTTAATTTTGGCGCGCTCAAGCAGCAGCAGCAGCAACAACAACAACAGCATTGAGTGATGGAACGGTAACGGCGCCATTTAACAGGTCGGCCTGATCGATGTCTGTCGCTCATTTCGGAAAGAGGAAACGCTCGCTTAGGAATCTGACTGGCACAGAACTCGTTGTGCAGTAGCCGTTTGGTCAGCATCAAAACCAAAATGGGTTAGTCTGTACATGCTCAGACGAGCTTGTGTTGTCCATTCGTCCACTATATATATATGTGTATGTATATATGCATATTGTAACGCAAGGCGTTAACGTACGGCGACGCGAGATCCATCGCGACCTCAGACTCGGCAACAGAAGCAGCAGTCGCTATTGCTGAAAAGTCCTGTTTAGAGCTGCTGGTCGGCGTTCGGCGGACGACGACCGCGGGATGAAAAGCGGGCGGGCGGGCGACCGAGCGATCGATCGATCGATCGATCGAAAGGCCTACCGAACAAGCAAACGATAGTCGTCATCAGGCCACGGGGCTAGTCAGCGCTCTCGTTTCTGGTCACCTTATGTTCTTTCCTGTCCTACTCGATCTAATTACAGGGCTAGGTGTTAACTTTAGTCAGTTTAGCGCCGGTTCCTCCCCAGTAACATCGGTTACTCCTTCGACTAGCTGGCGTAACGTAGCGTACAGACTAGTGTGTTACCAGTTGCGTTGTGGCAGCCGAAGCACCGAGGCCGCCGATGCGCCGGAGGCGCAGACGCGGTGTCGCGTCTTTGACTTGACTTCGAATGACTTCACTTACAGGTCGGCTGCACTGGCTCACAGCTCACGGCTCAGAACAGACCAGCTCAGGTCAAGAACAACAACAGAAGTAGCAGAAAAGTCCTAATTCCTATATCAGAGATCAGCGGCGGTGGCAATAACAAACTGTATACTACTGTAGGAAAACCAGGCTGAACAACGAACATGAGAGGGGTATCTTAAATAGACCCTCAAGAGTGCTTAGTCCTACCTGCTAGCGCCTCGATGCCAAAGACAGAGTCCAACGTTGCTATCGACAAGTTAAAAGATCCTAACTTGGCCTATCCTAACAACGACAGTCATTTCAGATGTAGATTTGAACACGATGAAAAAATCCGATTAGAATTCAATTTGATGACCTCATCAAAACACTCGCTTGCAGATTACGGTGATGCTTAGCCGAACGATTGAATGTGCTGTCTGCCAGCACCTTCACGGATTAATGATAAAGCTATCTTTAAGATTTATAGGATAACAATTTATCGATAGGGAAAATGACGCAAGTCATCACTGCAAAATAACATCATATTCAACGAATCTTGACGACTTCTACGATAAACTACAGATCATTTTTGTTGCGCACAACATGGCAAAGTTACCGAGAAGTCGCTTTTCTGTAAAAACGTAACTTAGTGGATGCATATAGAACACTATTCATTCTTATGCAATAATGCAGTATCGTTCTTACATAGTTCAACTCGTTGGCATAAAGCTTATGTAGATGAAGCGAGATAATTTCTCAGATGAAGCAGTGCCTCACAATAATAGAACATATCATTAAGATGAAAAAGTTATTATTGCGCATGGGTAAAATTTGTACGAAGCGGACTAATTTTTTTTTTGGACAGAACAATAGTAGACACATTTGGGTAGTGAACTTGATTTGGTCTTATATAAACTGGCCAAACGCGTGTCCGAATGACAATAATAATGATGTGGCTTTGTTTTCGAAGGGGAATTGAAATACGTTTTAATATCTAAATTGCACAAGGACTATTCCACATAATGATCTCCTAATTCACCTTCCGTCCCGATTAACGGGGCCAGTTAAAAGTGGCGGTAAATACGAACGCCTAAAGCGAATTCTCTGATTTGTTACTATTATTCGAATTGCCGATTCCGTCGTCGAAGTAAGACAGACCCGTTAACACAAGAACTCGTCTGAATTCTATTACGTTTGCAAAAGTAATGTTCGTGTCGACGGTACCCTTCATACAAGACATTAAGCAAGGCAACGATGGGAACAAACATGAACATTTGTTGACGACGACGACGACCACAAGTCGCTTGCTCGCTCATATAGCGATCGATTGCTATACCAACCCCCAGCGACCCGTCCCTCTCTTTCTTTCGTTAACGGCGAGCAATAAGCGTGAGTAAGAACTTTGTATGGTTCCGAGAATGATCGGTGCGGCAGATGCCTCAGTGAGCATCGGCACGGGCCACAACAACCGCACAGGGGTAGTAGCGATTGCCAGTTGGCCAATGTCGTTCACAGACAATCCCTTAGCTTAGCTGTGTTCCCTTTTTTTGTTTTTATTCGTTAAATTCGTTAAAAAAATGTTGCGTTTTGTTGTATGTAGGAGGAGGAGAAATGCTGGTCGTAGACAAGTGAACGCGTATGTACGTGTGTGAGTGTGCAGGGATGTGTATGTTCATCTCAAAGTATGACCGCGGTTAGAAAGATGCTTTCGTAGTTTTACCTTTAGTTGTTCTTATTTGAGTCGTCGCTGATGGCGTCACTGCTATGGCTGTTGTTGTAGTCTCTCCGTTGTGTCGTTACCGCTGGTAGCGATATTCTGCTATCGTTGTTTAGGTAACGATGCCGGAGTTGTGTCTGGTAGTTGCACTTGCTGCCCGATTCGCTCCGATCGTCTCTATTCGACGGATTTATGTTGTCTTGCGTAAGCTAACGGTACCCCCTGCCTTGCCCCTTATTAGTTTCAAATAGGGTACGGCGAAAAAAACAGGGATCACTTGCAAGTAGTCCACTCGTCAGCACCAATATAGATCTGGTACATACAACCTAGTGGGCCGTTAGTTACATAGCATATGTATATATTAAAAGCCCCATACAAAGAACAATGTACTATGTCACTTCTGTCGTTTAGAATCACGTAATGCATAGTCTGCCATAGATATCGATCCTATTTAAAATAGAACGTAGATCCGGGAATTATGAACGGAGACTAACACCCGGATATTCTTCATATGCTACGATGTCAATGTTGTTTATTATACAGGCTAATTCAATACGCTAAATTCAATTAAGAATATAGTAGAGAGGCGCCTTTATTCGGCAAACTATAAAGTATAGATATAACGTATTTTGAAGTTAAGTTGAAATTTTCGAAAAATAGTAGTTGGCAGATTTTATGTAGAGAAATACGTAATTTTGTGCTAGGTGCTGCTCGACTAAGAAAGTGAAGATAAATTATTGAAAGGAAAGCCCGCCCAAATCAAAAAAAATACTTGTCAGGCCTAATTTGCAGGCTTCCAAATTGAATTGTAGGTAAGATTTTCGTTACCATCAAAAACTAAGAAGTATTTGCCCAAAGCCTCTGCACTTTTATTATTCGCACCTATTTCATTTTCGGCCATGGGATCAGAAAAAGGCTGAACCAAGCTCGAACAATGGAATATAATAACGAAATATTATTTCACTCAATTAAATGTCTTGTCAGAATTTTACAATCAGGTTTTTAGCCAATTTATCCAGTGATACACGTAACAAGCGTTCGAAGTAGCGCCGTCAACCGCAACACACGCTTAATACCGACAGAGGAAAACGATGCCACATGTATTCGAGACCGATGAACGCCGCTTCAATGGAAGAGATTTTCACTAACGGAAATCTAGCGAAAGAGAATTTTTTAGAATAAGTCTAAGCCTGCTTGGTTGCATTATCGTAGTCGTCCGGAAGCAGGCCCCTGAATTAATCTGCTTGATCCTAAAGACCCAATGTAAAATATATTTAATGCATAGAATAAATATCCAGCTAGTAAAACATCTGTAACATTTTTCTAAGGTTCAGAGCATCATTAAATTTACAACAGAGGTCGATTCAACATAATGTTTGAAGGGTTGTCCTCTTTCAGACGTCATTTATGCTTGATCAGATCTTGTGATTCGGCTCGACAAGTTACAGCACGTCTTTGCGGAAATTTGTCAGCTTGTCACCAACGAATTTGGCGAGCCTTTAAACTGAATAACTTTTGAATTAGTTGGACTAGAGCGGTGGCTTTGAAAGAGGGACTCTCCGTCTGCACACCCTTTTACACAGCGCTCTGGTAGCTTGTAGAGTGTCGTTTGAAATTTCATATGTAATTCCTTTATTTAAAATCAACGTTGGATATCCGTTTGCTAAGTGTAGGAAGTAATTAAGGAATTGCAATGAGGTCTGGCGTTGTAACCAGACTGCGTACTTTCGATTGCCTTCCCAGTGGTCCATGAGTTCCTTGGTAAATCCATGTGAGAAGATCACGTTTTATTTCCCACAAGTACCTCTCAGATGCACCTGATGCTTACTGCATTTTTACTGAGTTCTTCCATTTTCAATATCTAAATTACCATTCGATAACTATATGTAAAATGTTAGTCTTAGACAAGAAAGCTCATAGGGTCGAAGCTCTGCTTTCACGTTCTTGCTCTTCGGGCCCCAAAATCTGATCACTTCTTTGCTGGTCTCCAACACTGTAATCTCCGTTATTGAAACGTTTCCAACATTCACGTACCGTGCTTTCGCTTAAGGCTTCGTTTCCTAATGTCTACAACAATCGTCGATGAATTTCCGTAACGCTACGGTGTTAGAGGAACAAAAACTTGGCCACCTAACTTTTCAAAGTAAAAGATGATTTTTCCTTTGAACTTATTTCCCCATGGTGCAAACTGGACCGATCTTCATTTACGAGTTACTAAAAGACTGGTGGATTCACTAGCCGAACTTCGTTTGTTAACAACACATAATTAAAGGTTATTTGATTACAAAGTTCGCCAGATTTGCATGGAATCACCTAAGAGTAATCTATAAAAATTATAACTGTTTTCCTTTGGGACCGCCATGGTCGCTAGGTGGTTAAAAAGCGAATTAGCAAAGCTCTAGGTTTCGACCTCGAGCTGAATTTATTGCTACTTCTATATCACGTTGCTCTACTTTATGTCTTGAATATGAGGATTTTACTTTCTGATACGAGATTTTGTTATGTTATAAGAATCGTTCGATCCTCTAGTTGTTTCTTTGGAGCAGTATCCCCGCTTCTGTGAAGTGTAACGTTGATGGCCTTTAGTCTGATTAAATAATGTTATTGTTTATGTCGGTTCTTGTATTTTTGATTTCATGCTGAGTAAATTTACCCGTATTCTTTTTTACAAGAGACACGCAAGTTGAAGACACGCAACACATCGTTGTACCCAAAGCTTTAACTTAATCCGCAGCCTTCCAGGGCCCAAATAATATGTCTGGCTGCGAATTGTAATAGCTAAGGAAGATCAGTACTACATTAATGGTAAAAGTATGCATTTGAATCTTAATTTGTCTTCAAAATAAGCAATGCACGGAGTACCTTGTTGTGTCAAACTGTCTCATGCATATTCTTCCGAGGGCAGTCCTTTCAACCCAATCTCTACTTTAGCAGATAAACTGGAATGTAAACAACGGAATTGATCGTTTCGTTCTCAATTGACGAGACGAACGATTAATATAAACGTTTTTTTACTATTTACGAACAAGTTTAGGCCCCGGATCCTGGTCGCGCAAGATAAATCCTAATGTGCAATTCCACACCTGAATCGGTTAATGTTTCGGGATCCCGTTAACTTGCTCCACTGTATCTGAGAAAGGCGGAAACGGGAGGAGAGAAATTATAGCCAAACGAAGATGAGGTCGAAAAAATCAAAGTCGAACGGAATGTCCGTTGTAGCAGCGGCCGTACACGATGGATGTAGCGGTCGCCAAGAAGAAGTCAATCGGTGGGCCCAGGCCAATTTATGGTAGAGAAGGGCCGACTGGCATCGCCCAACGGAGCTGGTCATCTTCGTGACGATGTGAAGTTTGTTTCTTCAGGTGCTGATGCTTTGGCGGTCTTCGTCCGACTGGCAGCAGCGTTCCGACTGACTGACATGTTTATTGCTGCCGCTAGTGCCGTCACACTAGGGAGTGGATTACTTTTTATGTTATCAAGCATCCTATTATTAGGTGCTCTTACCAGCCCAAGTGTATAGCTTCATTGATGCAATTACCAAAGCAGCAGTAACACGACTTTAGCCAAATGTGCAATTCCACTTTTTGCTAGTACACAAGGAATCTTTCAATGTACATCTTACTAGTTCTTACTATTTTCGCTAGGCTGCCGGGCAGCTCTCACGTCCAGATAGCGGTTTGCAGCTAATGTCAGGACAGTTGAAACCTACTGTCTGATTGTATCGATCCGAATTTGATCGTAAAAACTAACCTCTTACCCTAATTTGGACAGTGTCTCAATGGGTACGGGGATTTGGCGTTGGGAACGCAACGAACCGTTCGTAACGCGATGTTTACGCTTTTCGAAACGTTGACTTTATGCCGCCAGAATAAACATTTCTTACTGAAATTTACTTCCGGGAACACTCCAGGCCGCCGCACGTCTCCGACTAATCATACCAGCTTCCGTGTTATAATGGTATCGAATGTATGTATATATATCGGGACTAGTGTTAATTATTGTTGACCCCTTAATAAATATGAATTATCGAATGTTTTTTCAACAGAATTATGAGCCAACGCAAATTTTCGGTTGGCTATACATTTCCCCTATTCCAATTTAGTTCAGTGCACAAGTGGCAGTGATACAATATGTTCGTCTTCCTATTTGATCGCTTATCAAGGGTGCGTTCGTTGTCTGGGCTCACTGTACGTAATAGTATCTAGCCGACAAGCAGCCGGCGAGCATAGCAACTTATAATGATGACATTGTATTCAGCACAGATAACGCATCATATATAGACGGTACGCTCGCAGGGTAACCGAGGTCGATTCGATCGATGCACCGAGTAATCAGACAGGTTTGCGTAAGTGCATTCAAGGAAGCCTGATCATTTCTTTTCTGCTGCCTCGACTCCCCCGTTTTTTGCCTCTCTCTGCCAGCATCGTATTCATGCGCCTGCTAAGGACAACCCGGCAATAGTGATGATCATAATGATGGTCTTTTTTTAGCAGCTGTACCAGTTGCTTTGCAGACGGACACCTGCTTAGGGAAAACTATTCCTGGATGAGTCCGGACTTCGTTGGATACCATTTAATAATCTCATTCATACCTATATAGAACGGTACATTTTTTAGGCGAATTTTTTGCCATATATCTAGTTAATTAAGTAGAATTAGTCATCTCACGTTTTGCCTCAATCGGCCAATAGATATAGACTCATTTAGGCTTGAGATAGTTCTTAAAATCTAGTTCAACAACAAGAAAAGTCTTAGATCTCCAAAGGGTACTCATTTACTTAGGTGGAAATGATTTATTTTAAGGGGATTTAAGGACAATTTTCTTCGAAGCCATATCCACGACCTGATTTTTTGGGTCTTTGAGAACTGTCCACCGAGCGCTCAATTCTTGTGCGGATGCAACCAAACTATATTGCATCTGTCATGTATTAGTTTGAATTGCATCTGTCTGAACGTTGGGGATGTAGTTCAATAATTGCCGTTGGATACAAGCTGACTACGAAGGTTAGGAAATCCTCCGAAGGAAAATTCCGATCGGATCTAGGCTCTACACATAACAATAGTGTATTTTTCAGTTCAGACGTTATACAAAACGGCTGTGGCGTCACAGTCATCGAGATTTCTCATATTGTGCCTCTGCGAGTTTTTTGCTTGGTCCTTCATTCAGAATGATAGCAATATCATTGTTTTGAATTTCAACAGCGAGCTGTGCTTCTTCGTGACTTCAGAAAAGCCGTTTAAGCACATTGCGGTTTTCGATTCGTACCACTTGAATGAACGATGAGACCGTGGAAGCGTTCCCACCAAGACACGCCCGTACGATCTCGGATCGGCAGACATTCTTGGTACGACGAGTAAGGAGGATCTTCTGTTGTAAAACACTCAATCAATGCTGATTTCAGCACTTTACTAGTTCGCTCGCAGCTTGGTGACATTGCAGGGTCACAACACGGCCGTGAAGTAAAATTGAGAAAAAAAAAATACAACCTAGGGACTTCTGAACGGACGTGTAGAGTAATGGTCCATGTACTATCGAACTACACTCAACTCAAGCCACTCCATGTAACGTTGTAAACAGACCGCCTCGAAGTTCCATAGATTAAACTTGTTTGTGTAGAAATAGCAAAGATTTAAAGGCTATTAAGTGCGTTAGTTATGACCGGGTTCGATAATATACGTTGAATATAAAAAGTAAAGATATATCTCACATGCTCGTACACGTATATAAGAATCAAACATGTTGTACGACCTTTCGTTTGAATTAATATGAGCAAGATCTCATCATATTCCACATGTTTTTTTTTGTGGCCGAAACTTGTTCGGCGAGAAGGCTATAAAAGCTTTAGATTTATGTTCTACCAAATCGAGGCAACAGTAAAAATGTGTGGCAAGACATAAATGTAATTGACCGCTGTATATAAAGCACGTACATTAAGAATCTACGTAAGCCACCTGTATAGTAGTTCTCTTTATACTACCGAATTTGCACGAAGTATATAGAGATATATATGTTAAGCGCAAACAAGATCTAATATACGAAGCTAACGTGGTGTGGTATTATAACCCTATCACACGTCTATCCTCTAACTATCACTTGGTTTAAATATATAGACACAAATAGCGTGTAAAATTTTACAAAAGCTGCTGTTTTAACCCTGGCCCAATGTTCGATTAAAGTGAGACCTGGGGTGAGTTGAGGCAGGCTATCATCCAATATATATTTCAATAACAAATTGTAGCCAAAAGATGAATCTGACGCCGTGTTGAAAGATAACATAAGTTGACCGGTGAAATTCACTGATACAACGAAAGAAATACGTATCATATCTTTTTGATTCTTTCAGTGGCTATCGCTGCTGATATCTGATAGTAGTAAAAAAAATGTGCTACGTCGAGTGTCTGCTAAACCCATTATGTAACCTATTTAATCTAACAATAAGAAAAAATATCCCATTGTGCGGGCGACATACACAACAACGGTCCAGCCGCCTAGCTACGACTCGTCCTTAAAATCGCGGGCCATGATCGGCGATGCAGTATTTTATTCGATTAATTTCTCTCCATCAGAATCTGCTCTCTAGGCGCATCATATCGAATAACTGATGAGTACTTCCCTTTGTCTTAATCTACTTATCGAGTAATAAGAAGCTACAACGACATCTTAAGCTTCATTAGAATGTGGTAACGTGTGTTTCTCGACAATTATTTTTGGTGAGGCCTTCAGTGGTCATCCAAATATTCGAATAATTGTCCATCCGAACTACCGGATGAGAAGGTATCATTGTATTTTGCCCTAGGGAAGACAAAAAATGGGGCCATTATATTTCCAATCGTGCTAATAGCAAAGCAAACGCTCACGAGAACGCCTCTGTCGGTAAAGGTTGCTCGTTGCACTTGACGAGTCTTTTTGTTGCTTTGCTGGCCAGGACTTTCAAGCAGCTCTGCATTGTCGTGTGCCCGGTCTCACAGTTATAGATATTTTGGGATTCAAATTTAGACTCTTTCTTGATATGCCTCAAACTCTCGAAGAATTTACCGACGCCGGACCCTCACGAAGGACCTGTGAATTCTCGTACTCCCAGCTCTCACTTGTAAAGTTTTTTTGAAAAACCAATCATCCCAGCCGAGTTGTCGCTTGTCAATATTCCGGTACCTTTTTTTTTACAGCGCAGCCATGCGTGCATGTAAGCTCGCTTCACGTATTTAAGTACCCTATTAGCAATTTCTTATCCGCTATAAAGAATGCCACTATTTTTACTTATGAAACGGCGTATCGTTCCTGTTTTTCTTTTCTGTTTTATTCAGTTATTACTGTATCAGTTTGAAGAGTTATTTTTTTTTTGTCATCAATTCCATGCACCAAGACATTTTATCCTAGCGCAATAGTAGTTTATTTTTTCCGGTGCTGGCTGTAAAGACTTCGTATTTACCGGTCTCGTACCGCTTATTTGCTTTTTGCGTGACACCTCAGTTTAAAAAAGTACAGTCAATACACAGGAGGTAAACGAGTACAATATAAATGTTCGTATTTGTTCCATTTGAAACAAAAAAAAAAAAGTAAAGTTTTAAATCAAATTATTTCTTCGTTTGGAGTTTTACGTCCGGTACCGCCGTTAGATGTTTTGTCCGACAGCCGGCTCCCAGCACGAAACGAAGTCTGCCTATGCCCAGGTTCAAACCTAAACCACAACGTGGTCCTAGGATAGTAATCTTCATATTCCATTAAACTAGGGTCTTACGCTTTGTTTTGTAGTGTAATCTGTTCGATAAACTTCTCTCCAAATGTCAGATTTCGACGACGAATAGAACGGTAATATTATTTTCTCATTATGATATAGGGTCAGTCGGTATTAATTTGCTTACTTTATGTGTGAGACAGCTTCTCTATTTTCGGTACCAGCGAGCTATTTTTGTCTAAATCGAAAAGTTGGTTTACGAAAAATTGCGGCAGGGGACAATTTGTTTGGTAAGACAGACATTGAATATAGCAGCGCTTGAACAAGCTACCGAGAAGATGAGAAGAAAAGCCGAAATGAGGGTATTACAATATACTGGTAAGAGATCTTAGGTGTCGACTCTAGTTTCTGAGAAAAAGATGGCTGCGTTTCATTGGATTCATTTGTCATATAGACTAGCAAGCAACATAATTCCACGAAAATTGCAGTGCCTGTGTAGCGATGATGGTGACTCATAAAAACATGGAACGCACGGTCACAGGTGCCTCAGTTTATTTACCTTACCTAAATTGAATGTTCCTAGATTTAGGTTTGCCGTTAGGCATTCCATCAGATTGTTGGCTACTACGAAGTGTGTCTACGCCCGAATCCGAACCCAGACAATTATGCTTCCCTTAAGTTTAGCGGGCGACTCACCCTACCGTTATCTTCTGAATATACTTGAATTTTAAAGAAAATACGAATTAAACCAATCAACATATACACACCACTGCAAATTTAGCAGAATCCACGGTTCGGCTGTTGCCTATACAACTAAATCTCAATATATTGCCCGATGACAAATAAGTAGTAATTACAACAGAGAAATAATAGAGAAAAACATTGGTGTAAACTTAAAGCAGACTGGCAATTTTAACTGGGTCTCACTTTGTGACATTACACAGAGTGACTGACAAGCATGGCACAGACTAACAACAGTTTACCCAGTATAAAGTTTTACAAATATAGTGCCTCAACTCAAGCCTGCTTTATGTCGTCTTTCTTCGTACATATAAAAAATGTGCCATTTACATTAAATTGACACAAACCTTAGCATCCGTTTATTGCAACGGGTGTGCATTTTTGTTATTAGCAAAAAAGGCTATTTTTTTTTTCACAGAATCAAACAATAAATTGTTTGAATAATTTAAATCGACATAAGCTATAGTTCGATATTTTTGCGCTGGACACCTTCTTCGCCACACAGAAAAACTCAATTTTTTGTCCGAAATCCCTTGCCAATTGCTATGAAGCTTTTGGAAAGGATCCTTATCAAAGTTGCTTAAAAATTCATCAAAATTGCTCAGAATGCCATTTTAAAAAGACAAAAATTAGCGATCGTTTTGCAGAGGAAAATATCAGTTGTCAATTGGATGAATCATTCAAAGTATCTCTAACGGTTAGTCTTTTTAAAGCTCCTTGTACGTTTTGGCTATTGTTTGCTCTTGCATATTTGACAGCTTTAGGTTGCTATCAACCCAAAAATTTACTTCATCGGATTTTTGTTTGAGCCTCACCTTGGCTAGTCTACTTTTCCTAATACCACTTGATTTTAAAAAAGTTATTTGCGAAGTTAAAAGAGGATATTTTAAAAATGACCAGTTAGCGGTTTTGGTCCCGGATTGTAACTGTGGTTACGGTAAACAACCGTCTATATTCTAGCATATATAAAAAATAATGAAATATCCTTGTACCGTATTTTACTAACGAACGAGGCCTCAATATATATATTTTCCTTTTTTGCAGGGATCTACAATTTAAAATAGAATTGAGATCGTTGGCCGTTGTTGACAGCAAACGCTGCTTTGCTTTGAAAGAAATCGTATCTTATGCTTTGTTTGCGACAGTCTGTTTAAACAAATACGGATATTTCAACGAATTTTTTTTGCATACGCTAAACATTGAATACTATTTATTCTCGATGGTCATACTCATTGCAATTTCAATTCGGGACCTAAATCACCTCTTTGTCATTTTCAAAATAGTTATTTTCTAACGCATAAAGAACGTTTTAACACTGGCTGTATGTCAAGAAGTACTACTTAAATACGCTCCACACAAAAAAGACAGCAGAACTACAATTTGTACCAATAGCAGGCCTAAAAATGTAAAGGTTTACAAGAAACCGGCCAAAAACAGCAATAGCTCTCAATAGGTATTATATTTTCGAAAATAATCGCTTATATATATATATATAAAATCCAGTGGCCAATCATTAGATGGCTGTTTGCATTATTTCAAGCCAATAAATCGAAACCATAATGAACGTTTGCGACTTTGTCTCCTGAAAATTTTCAATTTTTAGCACCCCAGCGAAGCTCGCAATAACATAAACTGTACTTTATCCGATTTTAGACGCGTCGTCCTATATGCATACAGCGTAGTGTAAGTCTTTCGAAAATCTGAGAGTCCTTGTTTGTATATATATATATATATATATAAAATACCAAACAGAGACTCTCCATATATATATGTAGTTTTTTTGGCAAGTATAATTTTCATTCCATGTCTGTTAAACTAAACTAAAATGTACGCAGATTATTGCAAAAAAAAAGAGCATATTTAACTATACAATGCAAATTATTTGTTTCGCGTAAACTACCGTACGTTAATTTTACTGCTTCGACCGATCCGAGCTTCATACAAATTTCGCTTTTCTGCTCCAGAGGCTATTTAACGGACATTACTAATAAGCTATAATCTGTGCACGTGTGAAGTTCATAAAAAAAAAAAAAAATCGTTTTAATTTCGTTTCTCCCAATATTATATCTAATTGGTAATTAATTTAATTAATACTTCACTCAAAGGAGAACAAACAGTTATCTATCTATCTATCTATCGGTAATAGTCGTTAGTTAAGCGAAACATTTCTGCAAGCAAATATTTCATGCTCGTTTTTAGGAGAGTTCGCAAAAGCTCTTTTATTCGTATTATATATATAATAAAGCGTATATAGATAATTAGATGCATTCGAGGATCTCTTAATGTAATGGAAGGATTTTGACATCAAATTTCCAGTGTTTCAGGTCTCTAAGTAAAGTGCTTTACTTTAAGTCTGTAAATTAGCAGCTCATGTCATATCTATCAAAGATGTATGGAGCTTACTTTTTATATGAATAACGTTCTATATCTATATACTATACCTATATAATGTTTTTACCAGCATGCGAGCTTGCGGACGTAGATCGTTGATGCCACATCAAAACGAATCCACCGTTTTATAGGTTTTCTGCGAAAATAGCCGTTGTTGAATGTTCGAAACGTGGTTCATCTCTGGTTTTGAAATCAGCTCTCCTAGGTTCATTAGTACCTTAGTTATCGATGGTCGCTCACGATTGAGGAGAGGCTTAGTATAGCTACTTTCCTCAACCCAGTTATCCTTCGGGTGTCACTTAGCTTTTCACTTGAAGCTTCGTGAAAATAAAGGCCTCTTGAAAAATGCATTGCTGCCACCACCCCAGTATATCTACACTATGATACCACCTAAATTATTTAATAAAACATGGTTATCTTGAACACGAAAATATATATCCATTGAGAGAATTAGAGTGTTCTTTTTGCGCTTGTGATACTTTACTTATAGACTTGCTATATCGGCCAGCAGACCTTGAATTCATTTCTATTTTATATCATTAACCCTGGTTTTTTCGATGTACGAAGGAAGACCTATGGTAAATGCTGGAAGTAAATATGATCTACGTAAATTTCACGAAATCGCACAGAGGCCAGTATCTTATTCTGATACCCAAGGGACGCCATCAGACAGCTCAGCTTCATACTCTTGTTTCTAATCGAGAAAAACCATGTTCTCGATATTATGAACGAAGTGATGATCAACATCGGTATACTACAGACATCAGTCCATAGGTATATTGTCGTCAACGTGTCATTTACGTAACGATAGAAAGGGCGATTCCCCCCTCGCCTTCTTCGAGATTATCTCTCCGACTACATTATAACTTCATCATATCGTTAATCACTAACTTATAAACGTTTAGAAGTGCTATGAAAAATTTAAAAGATCAAACATTTATCAAAGAGTATTAAAAGATGCATGATTTACTCTTGTGAAGTTTCTGATACGCATGTTGCGACGCCTATTTCACCGTTTAGGAGCGATAAAAGAAGGCACGAAGTTCTATAGGACAACAGCAATAATAGACCATCAAACATAAAATATAGCATTGCCCGCACTAATATATATATATATATATACATATATATATATGTATATATATATATATATATATAGTCATCGAGTGGGTGTAAGGTGCTCGTGTCTGCCAGCCAACGACCAGGTTAAACCAGTCTGCTTCGTTTCAGTAAAAGCAACAATGGCGAAACTGTTTAAGCAACCTAAGAACTCTTACCTACTCTGTCTGCTTCAACAGCGACCGGTAGTTTCTCTTGAATGGATAAACCTTTGAGGGTAGGTTTTCTCTGATATGAATCTCACTGAGTATTCGAAATTAGACAATTACGTGCTTTTCCAAAGTTAGGGAACTTACGGAACACGAACTTGACCCCAGCTCCCCTGGCAGTGATTGTGTAGCACACACAACCCTTCCGAAGTTTCTCCTTGGGGTGACTAGTTTTCTTTGTGGGTAAACAACAGAGCATGGCTATATCACAGACACGCTGTCGAGCTACAATCGACATGGCCCCACAAATACGGTCGTGCTTGCAGTATTATCTGGTCAGCCGGTCTGGTTACCCGTGATGTTCGTTCAGGCTGTTAAAATGTTCTGCGCACCTATTCAATACAGGATCGGACGCTAAATTTAACGACACCGTCCAATGACTCAACGTATCGAATCAATAACGTATCTAAATCGCCAGCTATCTTATCGCGGCCATTGAGACGAGACGAACTAGGGTAGGCTCGTCGTGTGTATATTTATACGTTTCAATATACGTACTGTTTTATGTAACATGTGTTTTACTTTAGATTTGGTTCGGAAGCTGTCGATGTTGGTAGCTACGGCGCGAAGCACTATAATAGAGAGCTGCTGTTTTTACAGGGGAGAAGTGGAAAAGCAGTCCAGCGCGGAGTGATGTTTCTCATAGGATTATCCATCACGACTGGACTAGACTACGAGACACAGAGGTTTTTAAGAGAAAGGATTTTATTTGAGGGGTCTAATTATTCGCGAGTAATATTACATCTCAATGTGAACCATGGTAAGTGTTACCGATTCCATTTTACGAACCTAAAGATAACTGATTTTATTATTATTATTGCGTTCAGAGAAGCAGACATGGTTAGAGACTACTGAGTTGTTTATTTAATAGGTTATGTAGACGCAAGTTTTTTTAGATAAGGTTGGCCGTTCCTATTGCTCTTCTTTCATGTTTTCTGCTCTAACAAAGTTACATTTTAGTGTAATGTAATGCTAGGAAGGGAAATTATCACTATGTGAGTGGGTAACTCATATTGTAATACGGTGAAAGTATGTCTGTGTATTTGTGCGTGTCTGTGTGTATGTGTGTGTTTATCCTACCCTTACCCAGTATCACCCATTTACTCTTTCTCTTTCTCTTTTTGTTTGGAGGGCTTCTCCGATGCACGGTTTTAACTTAACGCTTGACACGTTACAGGGGCTTCCACGATACACCTGCAACACCGCGATCAGCCGGTGGCATTGCTGCTTTTACTCTGAAATTCGGTTACAATCGGTAAAATAACCAGGTCAGCTATTAACTACTCAAGGCGATACTAGTTCGTTTAGCTCTGCCGTTTCGAGCCGGATCTCGATAGTGTCGGCTTCGATTTTGTATATACTAATGATCAGTCGCAGTCGTGGACGCAGCTCCTCCTTCAAAAGTTACAATGAGTCTCTAATGAGTGAGTCCTAAAATCGTTCGCCATAGGCTTCGAACTAACTATTACTGAATGTGTCCTTGATTTGATACTGCTTGTGCTTCTTGTTCAAGTAGCTTTACTGGATCATTTGTTGCGATACAACGAGTCGGATCACATCAGTGAGTCTTTCTTCGAAAAGGTGAATTGCCAATAAAATATATAGATGTTTCTGCTGGACATAAACGATTGTCAGACTGACTAGCCGTAAAGCGGCCATCTAATCTAGGCAGGTAAGTAACGCTGCGTATGATTGTATTCTAGCTTACTCTTCTAAAAACGTTGCACCCAATCCAATTTGTGTTATCTTATGACGAGTCAAATTGCGGAATATTGAATATACATTTACAAATACATCCCTTCAATTCGCCCGTAAGCAGGAACAAACGTCTTTTCCGTTATCTAACTTCTAACCGATTCGGGTCGGGTCGAAGGAGCACTTGCGTCAATGCATCTATTTGCTACTGAGGACCCAGAAAGAAAGTGCCATTTTTTGATTAAACAGTTGCCCAAGACGATTAGTAATGTTGAAAAACACCTATGCCAATTTGTAGGGATACTACATTGTCTCGCTGAAGCAGACTTTTTTCACATACTGCCTTCGAGGACACGGACAAAAATATACCGTCTTCCCGCATCTCTCCTAGACCATACGAGAGTTTCTTGGAGAACCTAGTATCGTTAGCTTTACTCTCATCTTCTGTCCGATAGAGTTTATCAATGGAAAAGTTAGAAGCGTCTTTGGCCGACATTTACTTGAAATTTAGTGCTGCAATCTTTCTATTGATTGTCAAGTTGACGCTTCAAAAGGTACACTCCCACACGATGCTAAAGGTGCGTCAAATGTACCATTATTGTTTCTACAATAGACTTGCTAAGCTCTACGGCACTGGTGCACTGAGTTTTTCAGTGAGGTTTCTTTCAAAGCTAGTCCAATTTTAATAGATAGATAAATAAGACTCGCTGGGGCTAGACCCGGTCGGGTATTTTTGCTTTTAAGTATAAAATTTAAATTCAGAGGACAGTACTAGCACGCGTCGAATGCAAGCGACGCTAAATACAATGCCAGCCGGCCTAGCTCATTAAAAAGCCGACCATTAAAATTAACTTATTAAAAAAGCAGTTTTTCAAAAAGAAGAAGCAAATTCTATGAATTTAAGCGGTATAATCAACGGTCCCAGAATCGCATTGCAGACATAATCCAATCAACTAAGTGGAAGATACACATTGATTTTAGGTACGACCTAAATATAATGATGACCAAGGACTTGACAATAATTTGAGTTCTTGACAAATTGACTAGATAAACTATTTGTGCCGTGGGTTCGAGCGAACAGAAAATTTCGGTAGTTCATCGCTTCTCTGGTGTGAGGCGCTACAGGCACCAGTAAATTGTTGAATTGATCAGTGGACCTTCGACAAAAAGGCTTACCGTTCTAGAAATATGTAATGTTATGACAACGCTATCGTTTCCTTAAAACTACTCTTGCAGAATTGTGAGACAATCAGTTAGAAGCTTAGGCTCCTTTACTAAAAATCGTTTAGAGGATTCGTACAGAAAACTCCTGATTACTGTTACTGCATTTTGAATGAAGCACTAATTTTTTTTCCCAAAAACTTCAGTTGAGCGACAACCGTTGATGTTTTCTGCAACAGTTTTCTCCTATACAAATGTTCTTTTATGCGTCTTGTATTTCTGAGGATTAGGTCGGACTCAGTTACAAAAAGCGGCTGGCATTTTTGTTTTGCTTTCCATTAAATTTTAAGTTGAAACATCAGCTTCATATAGAAGTTCCGTATGATTCATAGAAGAACATTTGTGCGAAAGTCGTGTGCTACACAAATCATTAAAGGCTGCCGTTCCAGCAAAATTGTTGGTAAAATAATTTAATAAAGTACATGTGTTCTAGTGCCTCATCCATTCCAATAAATATATTCGGATAATTTCAGATATTACATATCTAAAAACCCTGTATATACTAATTCACACGTAAATTTTCTGTCCATAGAATAAAAGAAGAAGGCCGAGAGCTATCTTTCTACTATTTGTAAATAGCTTCCATGCGTTTATTGTAATAGCAAACATTACCTGTTCTCTTCAACGAAGCGTCGTGGTTTCTATCGGTTTTTGTCAAAATAGCCTTTCGAGAATGAGAGAGACGTTGACGAAAACGATCCCGAAAAAAAAAATCATCAACCTTTCACCCATGATCGTTAAAAGCAGCCAAGGGATGCATTGTCTGGGTTGCCTGATTTACTGGACTGGATTATTTTATGCGTTTTCAGGCCATGGTAGCGGACGGAATTTAGTACAGCATTAGACGAAAAGAATAGAATCCGACTGTGCCTGCTGATTAGTAGGAGTAAATAACAGTCCATTGTCGCGCGTTCAATACAATGTTATTATTTTAACATTGTAACTTTTGAGAAGGCCACTTATATTGAGCGAATTCGAGAACGTTAACTGAGCCGTACCCGTTGTTTCCTAGGTGTTATTAAGTGAAACTGTAATGTTTTTATAGGCATGTGAGCCGTTTCTACATGATACAACTACTACAACTTTAAAGTGAAGCAAGTAGCTATGCATGTTGGGCTGCCTTCTCTTTCCGTAATTAAGAGCTTGATTTTTTTCTTTAATTATCGATACTTACACTTTACTAATGTTATTATTCTCTTTCGAATGTAAAATACTGTATTAAACGATTGCATAGCTCTGTTTTCAGTCACTAGAGTGAATTGCATATATAATTTACTCTAATTATCCATAATTACGATAGCGTACTTTACAGATTAAAGCGAATAGTGACATTTTTTTTACAATTGTACTGCAGATTTACGCTCTGTGACGCAAATATATTATGAAAAGGAGATGATCAAAAATTAAGAAAGCATGCGGTAATACACGTTAAAGGCCTGCGATTCGCCCACGTCTGAGCAAAATTATGATATGACGTATAAGGTTTATCTCGAAACCCGGTTTCGCGTCTTGTTTTGCTAACGTCTAATTAAAGATCAGCAAAAATAGCTAAATTTAAGCAAGATCTAATTAGAGTTGTTGAACTATACTTACGTTAGTCCTTTGCCAGCAATATATGTTATTACAAAAGCAATGAACAATGCGGACCAGGACCAATTGTTACCACTCTGTCACCATTTTCATTCAAGCAGTGCTATACGCATAACCTAGACAGAGAACAAGCACAACCGCATTCGATGGAGTCGGCGTCAACTCTTCAATGATTCCTGGTCAACAACTCTCCTTTTAACTAGAATTTCTAGTATTAGATTTGGCCAAGCAGTGAGCCTTGCAGGTTCTACATAGTAAAAATCCGTCCGGCCGGCCGTCCGTGCCAGTGTTTCGTAACGCATTTGGCTCAGCAGTTCTTCGTCATTGAAGATCCTGAGCCACGCGAATAATACAAGGCGCATTAGGTAATCTGAACGCCATAAAATTATTTTGTCAATAGCCACTTAATCAGGACAATGGCTACCGCAAACTTATTTTTAGGCCAAATCAATGTGAGCCGTAAAACGCCGCATTAAAGCGCCCATAGCTTCCAGCAGGAAGTCATGAAGATGATAGTCTGATGACAATAGTACGTAAGAATTGCAGCAAAAAATCAGTGTTGTCATAATGTGTACAGATACACACGTGTGTAATCGTTGTTAGCTACTGAAGATAAGCTGGCTTTTTTTTATAGCACACTGACAGCCAAGGTAAGCCATGGAAGCGTCCTTCATATATCTAATAAAGCCAAGTAATCATCACTGTATCCGTTTTTACTTAATGTTTAAAGGTTGAAGTTTTTAGATTCACCGGTTTTGCGCCAGGTGTCAAACGGCGTTACTCGACGTCCCCGCCTGGATCCTTCTACGCAAAACTACAGTGAACACCTTTTTCCCCTAACTAACAAATTCCCTACGTTTTTTGTACGCTCGAATTTGCACGCTCGGCGATCCTGTTAGACAAATAAGTTCAGGGCGCTTACGACTGCTGTCGAAGTATCACGGTGACGTAATGCTCATTTTTATAATATAGCACAGGAAAAGCTGTAAATCACTTCAGTCCTGGCTGTTCCTGTTCGAATACGTCTTCTCCCAACGTTGTTCTCGCGTGGGATAGCTTAAGAATAAAGCACATGGTATTTTTTCACAGTAAAAAAAAATATGGTTAACTTCCTGCAGGGATGATGCACTGTCTTTATTGTATTCACCTTGAAGAACTGTAGTTATATGAACAGGATTAGTCACTGCTACGGCTACCGTTTACTGATACAAATGCAAAATAATATAGTTTATTGACTATTCGATCCATAAAAGAAAATAAGATCTATAAGAAATTTTGCCGAGAAAAGGTGGCACGGCTTGATTCGACTTCGGCCATGTAAACCGACAGCGATGTCCCTAGTCATCGCCGCGTGGCCTGTGCCAGCTGACCGCAAAAAATAGAGAGGCCTATTTGAGTGTCTGGAACTGCATCCGAATATTCAAGCTGTAGTATTTGAATTTATCAATCGCTATTGGGCCAAAGACTGTTGAGTTCGTAGGCTGGGCTCCTGTGTTGCTTTACAGACTTCAGTAAACGCGGTACAAAGGACGGTGTGCAGTGTGATCGGTGGAACAGGCCGATATACCAACGATGGTCAGTGCGTTACGATACGATAGCTGTATTACTACGGCTGTATTATAGTGATTATTATTGCATCAAAAAAACGTTTTACCAAATACGTGCTTGGTTTGGACGCTATGTCTTTTGCAGGATGCTGCAAGAGAAATGATAAATGAAAATTGCTTGCAAAGTCTCGTATGGCACCTTCGGCTCCGCTGAGATCAGTACAGGTGGAACGGAAAAGACGTTCGTAAACAATGGCCATTAGCCCTACTGCGTGATTTTTTTAGAGATTCTATTCATCGATCGGAACCGATAATGATTCTGGTCAGCGAGTTGACCATCAACATTAGCCTGTCAGAGTTTAAGATCCACGATAGACCTGTAAATACATACAGTTTCAGGCCTAATTCTAGAATGTAATTACTGGTTTTAAAAAGGCACGTACGTTGAGTAGGAATGAAAGTCTCGAATAGTTTAGGAAAAACATGGCAAACGGTATAAAGAATTAAGAAAAGATAGATTGTCCGTTTAAACGTGTGTTTTTTTTATGTAATTGTCGGCGACGGATGCGTGCGTCTCAAAAGCTAATACCTTCTCTAGGCTTTAACTGAAAATAGCATCATATATCTAGAAGGTAAATAGTAACATAAAAAATAACCGATTTATTGACCTTCGAACAACAATTCATTGCGTAGTTGCTGTTACCTTGACACCTTTCATTTTGTTACACCAGCTCCTTTAGCGATATAATTCAGTACGTAAGTTAAATTTACCTCTTTCTTAGACTCATAATTGCTGTTCTTACGTTCTGATATAATTAAACGTCTCCCCAACATTGACTTCGGCACCTTTGTTACTATATACAATACATCAGCCTCACGCGCGAGAAAAGCTTTCATTAGTGACAGCATAAGAACGATTTATCTTAGTAATGCCATCTAAAGCCGTAGAACATCAATGTCAATAGATTTCAATTGGTGTGCTTTTGTTCACGTGTCTATACCATTCGTATGACATAGAAACAGTCAGGCACCGCCAAATGCATAACGGTGAGGAATTCTAAAACGTGACAATTATCAGGGAAATATGGGAGTCCCGTTATTCAGCGACTTTGAATAACAGTTAATAACAGTTATTAACCGCTTAGGTATTTTTTGCTGCATAGGGCACGGCTGTAATTGTTCGTTTTGTCACAACTTCATCTCTGTTCATTAAGCATATCTATCTACTTGATGACTCATATTCGTAACTTTGGTGTAATTGATTGGGAATCACTGGGGGAACATGGGAAAAGTTTTAGACAGCTCCATTTGTGCGACTTGAGCCGTATAAACGAACGGAACTGCTCATTGGCAACATTCCAGAACTCCAGAAACATCAAATCGGTCTCACTACACAAGCAAGGGTACCGAACAATCTGTGAGGCAAGAAAAATCTTCAAGGAAAGTAAGTCTGGCGTCAGCAAATTAGGTGCTCATCGCACCTAAACATATTTGTTAGTTACCTACCGCAGCTAACCCAACGGTATAAAGAAGTTTTTGCGATCATCTATTTCGTATAGCGCCAAGGACTTGTCCTTATAGAAGATCTTGCTGAACGTATTGGGATTTCGCCAACAGACCTATGACACGACATCGTAATTACGTGCCATGCTAACCGTTCGTCAAACGACTTCAATTAGGTGACCATGGCAAAACACTCATAGAAGTTCGTATGAACCACTCAGAGCAAGCCGTTGCGCATTTTAATACATCGTAAGTATATTCCATCAATAGTGTATAGTATTGATAAGGATGTAATTAATGTAGCACGTTTGAATTAAGCGGCACGATCAGTTGACGTCATTTTATCTACCGGGCGACAGTAAATCTGTCTCCTGCGAGGGAACACAGTTTTGATTTACTACGAGAGTATGGCGCGTTACTCTAAATGTAGGAATAACTGGATCGTCCTTTTACTAAAACTGGACTTGGAAGTTACTACGAGGATCTGTTTCACGATCCATTCGAGAAGATCTTTTAAACCTTGTGTCTAACAGGAGAGAGCAACTATGATGTAGGACTATAGTGAGCATCCAAACATTTCTCTAGACTCGGATGATAATTTAGCGAGTCACTTTTGCGCGCGAAAGAAATACAAACAAGAATGCGTCCTAACCTCAATTTGTAGAAGCTTGACCGGAACGGTAATTATTTTGAATATCTCCTTTTGCATTGTAAACATTAATTATATGCAACTATATGTTGAGTATTTTGTTCGATCCAACTCATTCATATCTATAACTTTCTGCCATTTAGGTAACAGTAACTTATAGATTACTTATTGCACTGCTTTAAAGGGTCGAGTGTGATGATACTGAAAGTAATTTCGACATCATGTCTAAATTCGAACAATTTTTTTTCTAAGGAGTCATCGAAATTTTATAGAAATGGTTATCACTGGGCTCATGTCTGGTAACTACGACGAATGACAGCACCTTCAACTGTAACTCCTGTACTTTTGCTAGCGTGATTTTCACTGTTGTGAAGCCGCCGACATCGTCGCGCAATAAAAACTGGCTCACTTTTTTTGTCCATCGATGTTAACTGCATGAAGGCAGAGTTAGCTCATCATCTCATCCGATTGTTGACAACATACTTCATCTGAAACCGCAGAGCCTTTTCGTGGTTGCGCGTTTGCCATAGGACGCTGTTCAGTTCTAGTCACCCGTTGACGCGACTGCCTGCGATCGTTGCAGACGATCAATCTTGACTACCAAGTCACTGCTTTAGCTGTCAAGAATAGGCCGCTAATGTAGCGCGAGAGCAAAGGGAAGCACTTCCTTGCCGCTGTCGAGCGCCGCTCAAACACAACTTTTTTTTTTTTTTTTTATCTTACTATTTGCCCGAAGCGAACGGGTATGGTATTTTGTATACGTAAAATCTGAGTGCTAACAGCAGCGCTCTTTCGCATAGCTGAATGAACTAATAGCGGAGTTTTCAACACCCCGTTATTCATCTTTGCCAACGGCTTTCAATGAGCTTCACTTTTGAGTCCGAAATAATTGAAGGCTTACGCTGCTTCTACCAGTAGGTCCTATGACCGAATATAAAGTTGATCGGCAAGTGTCCTATGATGCCCTTGAATCAGTCGAATTTTCTGAATTGGCCAGCGAAAAGTACCAATGACGATTATGATCGAGTATGAGCGCATCTATAGCACAAAAAAAAAGTGCCGCCAAATGACATCATTTTCGCCGATGATATTAACTTTTTTCGTATTTTACACTGGTCGACCTGGCATAGATAAGGGTGGACGCGGTTAGAGTATCAAAGCGTTAGCCACTTGTTTTGTCAAGCACCAACCATCGGTTTAGTCCTTGACAATATACCGAGTTTCATGTCACGACAAATATGCCACGATACTAACTTTTACATAACTATATTTAAATCAGTCTACATAAAATGCACAACCTTCTACTGCAGACGGTCAGTTGTTAGCGTTCTGGTCAATACGCTAGTAACAACGACGAGCTATTGCTTCACGAGCTCGATAAGCCTCCGAATCTTCGAGTGTTTTCTGGCGAAGATTTCATCTTTGAACTATTCCCAAAGGAAAAAGTTAATTGGCATCAGATCTGTTGAAGGAACAAGATATTCCACAATACTCTTTCGGTAAGATTGTCGTTAAGGTATGTATGCCCGCGCGTCATGACAATAATGTGCAGATGCTGTTAAAAACGAAAATCGCAGGAAAAAATGAAAAAAGCCCTATCAAATGTGTAATAAAACAGATATCTGCAGTAAAATCAAGTAATTGTTAATACTTATTGCCAAAAAAAAAAGGCTGGTTTAATTGTCATTAATATTCTTTTGGCATACATGCATGTATACGTTTTACGCTTACAAAAAAATGATAGTGCATTTTAAGGTTACAGTTCAAATCGCCGTTGTGGTCTCTGGCGTACGGCAAAAATAGCCGTATCGAGTGAGAAGGCCCACGATGCAGAAGAGGTGCATCTATTCAACGCTGATTTTACTGGTAAGTACAGATATCTGGGCTCTCTTGGCCGAAACTCAATAACTGTGCCATGTTTATGATCTTGTATGACGAAGATTGTATGGGCAGTACCGTGTCGAGGTGAAAGTGTAGGAAACTTGAATGATCAAAACGCATTTTTAATTTGAAAAAAAGAAAAATTTGATATTTGAAAAAAAGAAAATATGATATTTCGATTAGTTTGCTTTCGGAAAAGCGATCGGAGGCGTTTTTTTTCTTTTTTCTCTTCTTTGTTCAGCGATCACTGATAATGAAGTGGCGAAATCCATGTTTTTTTTTTTCTATTAAACGTAATATAATTGTTTCGCGACAACAATACCGGGTTTCGGCTGAAACTTCAACGCTATAACGATAACAGGAAAGATATTTTTAAACATTGATCGTGCTATCGTATATAAACTCGACAGAAAAATCTATGATCCTTTGTTGTTGCTTTGATTTTCTAGTGATGAGCCTAAGAGAAGACACGATCAATCGCTTGTGGTTAGCCAGAGAAGCTCCTATCAAAACCACGATAGATTTCAATTTTATATGAAATTAATGTAAGTGTCTTTATGTGGTTCGTGTGTGCGTGAAGACATTGGCTTTGCAATAATTTTCTTCATAAAGCTGTGCTATAGCATTATTCCCTTAAATAATAATTATAATAAGGAAATAACGCCACAACATGTCTGCGTTGTAGGCATCAAGATATCTTTATCGCAAAATTTTCTCAAAGCGAAGCTCGTTCTTTATGTACTACATAGCGCATACTATACGCATATTATGTGCATAGCAGCTGCCGACCAAAAAAATGCCCCCTACTCAGTCTGACCTCAAATCGGACATCGAAACTTTTGGATCCAGTTAGTGATACTTTTAATTACACCATCCTTTAAAAAAGTACATGCAAAACTACTTATCTTCTTGATAGTTGCCTAGCACTTTTTTTCTTCAAAATTATTTCGCCGAAAACACTCGAATTTTCTCCCACCAACGAGAAGAAAATAAATGCCCGAAAAAGGTCAATCAGCATTACTAATTAACAAATAGCCCAGCTAGCTATAGTTAAAACAGCTATACTTAGGTAATTTTTTTCTAAATATGTAGAATACAGGCCCTTACAAATTCTGAGAACAACCAATCCAGAACTTTAGCGTGACGTTATTTGCCATAATTCTGACTGGCTTCGTTTCAAATCAAGAGTTGTTACCGGTATTATTATTGTTTGCGCAAGCCATCCGTATAAGCGGAAGCAGCGCCATTCGGTGCCTTATCCTTTTACGTAAATCGGTAATAACGAATCACTCGCTGATGGTCGATCGGTTTCTCGTCAGAAAATCCACCGCAACAACAATTCCAAACGGACAATAGTATCACAGCCCATCCTAACAACAAGCGAACAACTTCCTAACTTCAACTTATAATGAATCAACTGAAGTTACATTATCGACTCGCTCTCGACACTTCTGAATTGTCTGCTTATGAAGCTTCGACCGGGCATCAGTGATTGTTACGAGAAGCATCGAGTTTGTTTGACGAGACGATGGTGATGATGGTCATGATGCTACCCCCAATGGTGATGACAAACAACGTTGATGGACAAATGCTGATCGGCACTGGGCCGTTTCATAAAGTTACTCAACTAAAATAGCAGCATTTACCTCAAAACAAAGAAAGCACAATTACTAAAATAATTACCTAAAAATGACTACCCGATGACTGAGTACGCTACATAGCAAAGAATAGACCAACTCACCAGGTCTAGATTCAAGCAGACCACGCAAACACACCTCGACCACCAGACCCTTAGAGAAGATGTGGGATGGAAATCTAACAGAAAGGGTCTAACGAGAAATATGGTGAACTGGAAAACAAAGCAAGGTTGCATTTCAAAAGATGTTGGTTTCAATTATTTTATTAATACTTCTTATTAATACGAGTTAAGATACGAGACTTAAGATACGAATGCGAAGACTGTTCAGTTACAATTTAGAGTGGCTATTTTTTCTGAACATGGGCGTCCGTCTTAGAATCAACAACAGACTCTATAAAGAAGAACTTCAATCCCGAGCCGATAAAAGAGAAGATAACGAACTTGTTTTGTGGAAATATCTAAATTTTGGTAAATACACCGACAATCAAAGGGAGATTACCTTTATAAACAGTACGGATGATTATTCCTTAAAGGAAATGTATCGTCTTTGCCAGCGTAACTTAATGCAACAAAATATCTTCGATAAGTAATTCAGTGAATTATGTCAAGACCATATCTTGAAAATCTTGAGTTCTATATCGTTCCATGCAAGCCGGTTGTCTCAAAAATGCCTTCGTGTGTTCCTCTTATGCTTCGCTTCGTAACCGAATAATCCATAGGCCTACCTTAAGCCAGGGATGAGTCGTGGTGATGTCGAGTGGTGATTTCGTGGCGAAGGAATCTATATGTAAAGCAAGAACAAACGAGAGTGACCGACCATGTGCCAACGACAAAAAGTATCGTGCACAATGCATGTACGTCTATTGGATGTCATGTACATGCAGATTTACAGAAGTACCCTTCCTTTTCAACGTATCGACATCGTCATTCAGACCATTGCCAAAGATTAACGCATACAGCCACATGGTTTAGAAAGTATGAACGACAGAAAAAATGACGATGATTAGTGCACGGTGATATGTCTCGCATGTGTGGTATAAATACGCGTTCGTGTGTGCATATACTTTACATGAAGATATGGCAAGTGGACTGTCACACGGCATGCGGACCAAAGCAGGGATTTCACTTTTGTCTTTTGCGAAATCCTGGCATCACCGAAATCCTAACTAAGTGTTCGCTTCGAAGCTACAGAATACGCTTTGTATAATAGTCCGCGGAAAACAGCACACAATGGAGTGGCAAACGGTCATCTTGCTAAATCAGTTCCCATTGATGGCTCTTGTAGCGTTGAAGAAGTCAGCTATGCTGTCTTCTTTTGTATGACTCGCATCAATCGAGCAGGATCAATCAGAAATCGGTACGCTAAATAGAACGAAAATGGCATTGAAGATGGCGATATCTCTATGCTAAAGCTTTTAGAGCAGTTGATTGTTGGCCGAGAAGGCGTGCATTGGCGTTCCCAGATGAAAAGATGCTTCATACGAATGAAGACATCCAGCGCACAATTAAATACGGTGAAGGTGCGTACGAGCCTAATCAGCCGGAAAGGAATACCATATAATCCATTTGGCTGAGAAGAAATTTCATTTCATCATAGCCTACTTGTAAGCGTCTACAATTAATCTAGGGCGTAGTAGGTAACACATGAATTCATATACGCTACCGTTCTGACTATGTCGGCTTCACATGGTGGTTTCCTCGTCAAAACATGTAAAATGATTTTAGCTTTTCTATACAACCACGTAATTTTGGAAGGTATTCTAAATGGCGGGGATTGGTGAGCTATGGAATATAGCGCATGCGCAATATCAGTACATACATATATATACTGCACGGTGAAATATGTGCAATGGCACGTGCGAAGCTGTCTGTAAGTTGTCATATAAAACAGCAACATGTTAGATTTTAGCTTTTCTAAAAGAAAAAGCCAACCATAAGAAAAGTGTAAAAAAGGCATCACATAAAGTCCATGTGATGTCCCATATCTAGTCGCTTGCAGTTTGCCTACGTGGCTCATTCGAGCAAGAACGAGGTATTTGACAACACAGTACGCTACCCGGCCAATCGATCGGCCGGTTGCCGACAAATCAAGGGCAAGATAAAGTTAAAGGGCATAAAATCTACAGGTATGACAAGAATTGTGGCCGCTACACAAGCTCAATCCCTCAAGGAACGAACGAAGCCCCCACTGTGTAACTGTCGAATGCTGCCCATACAGAAAAATTTGAATTTATCTCGCTATTGGATTTTTTCCGTTGTTGAAATGAGAGAACGGTGGAATGGGGATCGGCTTAACGGCTCACAGCTATCATTAAGAGTCTATTTTAGATTTAGAGCCACAACAGCAGCAGACGAAAAAAAAATAACGACGATGAATCATAAGCGATACCTCGTTTACCGATAGTGCGATAGATGTATGATCTGCTATCGGCTGATGATTTTCGCGTACAGTCTGCCCCCGCAACCTGGTTGTAACCACACTAACAAAAAGCCCAGGGGCACATTTATTTCCTTCAATCTATCTATGCGTGCGTGTATATCGACATCGGTAAAAATGAGGAGACTCATCATCACGTCACAACGATGATCAATTGTCGATTTAGCAAACATAATTTAATAGAATGTAAATGTCTTATGGCCTGTGAGGTATATTGTGGACACGTAGATGTATGGACGTATTTCCGCCGTCGATACGGCTGTGTGTAAAATAAGTGTCGTTGTTGTTGAAACAACAAAAACTTTAACAGATACATTTGCTTTCACAGATATGCTCGTATGTAATTGTCAATTAGGGAGGGCCAAATTCTGGTAATAAAAAACGACATATTCATATTTAAGAACGGTAGTTTCGCTACTTCTTTGCTCGTCGTTGGCCAGCGGCGTTTCAGCTTCGCTTGAAGTATAATAAATTCAGCTATTATAATTAGTGCTTATTGATTTAGATTGAATTAAAATTTGTACGAATGGAAGGTAAGCTTTTGGTACGACGATCGAAGTAATGTAACTATATCATAGCATCATTAAATCTAGAATATTCCGCTATATTCGGATCGACAAGAAAGAGGGCGGGCTACGTTTTTTTATTTTGGGAACAGATCAGAGTCACAAATTGAGTGTAAGAAAAAGTCCAGCATTGAAAGATCAACTGGCTTATGTAGAAATATAAAGCTAGACTATGGAACTACTACGAATGTCTAATAAGTAACTTAGTGATAATAGTCAAGTAAGTTATTAAAGCATACAATTTAAATAGAACATGTTATTACAAAGCTACTTGATTGTAAATGGGGCTAATGGTCTGTCTTGCAGGCACACGAGCAACTCCATTAACGAAAATGGCTATCTGTATGCGGTGTCCTATTTAACGAGTTGCGCGTCTTTGATTGAGATCCTAGGCAGTGTTAGGCGTTCTTTCTGCATTCATTTTTGTTTGTTCTTCGAGGATGCTGAAAGCTGACGCAGTATGCAAACGACCGGCCTTCACTGGTAATAGACTATTTACATTTAATTGCAAAAGCTTTTTCATCGAAAACAACAGAAGCGTATTGAATAAACGCTTTCCATTTAATAAAAACCCATTGTTCTCGATCAAGCTGAGCCCACATACGTTTCATCTATTTTTCTTTATTATTATATTAGTCTGTGAGAACCGAATCCGATGGACTCTTAAGTTAAATGATAAATTTTGAGCTACAAGCCGCTAAGAGACAAGACTGACTGGCAGATATTTCAGTCGTCCGAATACCTCATGTGAGTCAAAGCAGGCTGAGTTACTCCCGCAGAAATGAGTACACAAGGAAAAGGTACTTTTTAGTCTTAAAACGACCCTCCGTAGTCAGGGTTTTACTCGTTAAAAGCCACCGCGCTGCGAGTATCATCAAGGACATTGAATATTCATTCAAATAAGCACGCTTTCAACGAAAGTACCGTACGTGAATGGAGGAAACGTTTCAACAAAAGAGATTGGAATGTTGAAGATTAGCGAGGAGGCGGGCAGATATCAAGATCCGAAGGACAAGGGCACAGTGGCGTAATTGGGGAGACTTTTCACCGATACAGAACCTCAAGTTTAAAAATTCCTTGGGCTGAAACTCGGCATTTCCCATATAACTTGGTACAGAACTGTGACAAATACAGAAGCAGAGCAGAAAAATGGGTCTTACGTAAACTGACTACGGGCCAGTGGGATACGCATATGAGGTGTACCGCGTGCGATCTGCGGAATTTTAATCGACGAAAAGTCCGCCTGGGGCTATAGATGTTGCACACTTTGATTTCTACGGCCAGCAAAGTCGAGTTTGGTAGCAGTGTCAATCGAGTAGGTTCAAAGCTACGGTAATAGATATAAAGGGCGTCTGCTGCTGAAATCCTTGTCGAAAATGGAACAATGAATGCAGCCTGTTATGTCGAGTTCCTCACAAGACTTATAAACCCTTGGTACGACAATGGAAAACACACAGTCTAACTGCTTAATGACAAGGCCGGACCTCATAATCCTGTCTCAGATACTTCCTAGATTGAGTAAAGGAATATCCAACGTTGGCTTTAATCCGCTTACTCTTCCGAGTGAAGTCCATGCGGGTTATAAGGCTTTTCATGCCTTAAAAAGGACAACTGGGGGAAAGTATATCCCACTACTGATTCACTTCAGGAAGCTACAGATAGAGGAATTACACATAGGAACGCGAGTGGTAGATAGATATGGATATTTAAAAGCTGCCAGAGCGCTGGGATGAGAGTTTAAAAAACAAAAGGAAGTACCTCTACACACACACACACACACGAAAAACATCATTCTAGCTCCACTCGTTGTAAAACCATTTGATTTCGGATCGAATTCACCAGGTTCGCCTATATAATGCACACTGTAGAATAAGCGAGGTCTGTTTACTGAATAGAAGGGAATATTAGTTAGCGTAGTCTTGGATTTTAATTACCGATTTTTCAACTTACCTGACACACCTTTTGGCACTTTTCACTTCAAGGCCTCCTGTTCCTACGGCAGCGTAAGACGTTATTGTCTAACTACATCGTACTCAGCGTACAATTAATTTTCCATATGACCAGAGGTACCGTTCGAACCAGCTAAGCGAAAATAGCTAAAATCAATTTGGCGCCATTGCGAGATATACTATTTAATTGTCTGCTTGGCAATAGCGTATGTACTGCGTCCGACAGCCTGTGTGGCAGGTAATTGGTTGATACTGCCCATTTAGTGAGTTGTAATTATTTCTGTCATTATTATTATCATCATCATCATTATCACAATTGCTAGCGTTATAAATATGCAGGATTTGACCTTCATTTTGGAGCAGAATGAGAATAGAAGCGCATCTACGACGCGACCACTAGCTACAGCTGCTCTTCCTCCGCCTCCCCGGGCCGTCGGGGGCAAAACAGTGGTGCGATAAACGATGACGGCGGCAGAGATAAATTCTAGACAAATAAAATAAAGTCAATAGAACTGCTCTTTCTGTCGACGGTGAAATCATCAACAAATAATGCTGACAACATCAAGTAGACATATTTACAATTTGCCCTATTTCAAAGCTTGGCTGAACAAAGTCAAGCTGACATAGGTGCCATCCGTTGAAATAGCTCATAAAGAAACAAAGCTCAAATAATGGACATAATTCTAGTGCCGTTGGCCGTGGCGGCAAACAATGTTTCTGAAGACCTATCTCTAATGAAGAAATAATGTGTGAAACGTAGGCTTCGTAGCACGATTGCCGAGAAAAGAACAATTATATGATGCTGAACGAAGTGATTCACGGATAATATCGTTCCTGCTTCCAATATCGCCCTTCCCGATATTCTTTCCTCGAAAAAGATTGGCTATTCTGGGTCTAATTAATGGCTTTTGCTGCTAGCTGCAACGAGCGAGCCATTTCAACAATATGGATTAGAGTAACCCCATGTGTATCGCAAACAGCCTATATAATTAAATGACAGCTTCGTTACGCGTGACGTATTCCGCTGGCGTCTACGTACATAGATAATAACTGCAAATAAAGTTAACAAGTCAACTTGAGTGAATTGCCATCCAGCGATATATACCTGCACTGACTTGAACCGGAACATCAATAATACTGCTATGTTCGTGGTAATAGTTGTGTACTATGTAGTCATGAATGCATATCTTTGAATTTAATTCAACTATTCCTATCCCAACTTTCCTGAGACGGTCGTATTTTGTTTTTTGTTTTGGCTTCGTGTAGCAAGAACCCTACTAATTTGGTATGCACAGAGACGACCGGAGCATAGCGTGCAACGTACAAATCAACGGCATAATCGTCAATATATACCCTCTGCCAAACTGTAAACCGACAGACCTTCTCACTGGGTGAACCTGTAATTGTGAAAGACTGCTTTAAAATGGAATCGTCTTCGTGACAACACGGTACCACATGCGTGAGAAATGAGAGTTATTCGAATAAATATGTTCCTGATCCCTAACAACGAAGGCCATATAAGACCTTTCGTCGGTACCTGGTATCATTGATATAAACATACCGCTAGTTTTGTCCGGTAGTAGTGCACCCACA
Organism: Varroa jacobsoni; assembly: GCF_002532875.2. Taxonomy (NCBI): domain Eukaryota; kingdom Metazoa; phylum Arthropoda; class Arachnida; order Mesostigmata; family Varroidae; genus Varroa; species Varroa jacobsoni. The sequence goes on along the minus strand of NW_019214421.1, from coordinate 65,404 downwards.
GACGTACACAATTATACCTCAGTTGGGCTTGAAAAAAAATGGGCAATTCTTTGCCAGCTATAATTAAACGCTTGTACCCAGAGTTGCCATCTAGCTAAGTACTACGTTTAAAACCGACGAGAAATACATGGAAAGGATGATTCGCATCAGACATGACTTTAGCCTTTTTGAGGGTTAAAAAATCCGCCCGCCAATGGGTTGTACCTCTTTAATGAAGCTAATAAGGGCCTTTGAAGCTGTATGATAGGCTTATTTGTGATTGAATGATTATCTATTGTTTGAGGTGTGTCCTGAAACTAACAGGCCAATTAGAAAGTATACGCCAACAGCGGCGCTCGGTTAAGTCCTAATCTAAGCGTTTGAATATCAGTTGGCTTTACTGAACGGAAATTCGCGTGCGTCACTGTAGTTTTTCTGCCGTTAAAAAGCAAAAACAACGGAATTATTTTTATCTGAAATGGTAGTGCTCGCCAAACGGGCTCACCATGATCGAGTGGAGCTTTTGAAAAAAAGCGTCCCTTATTGAAGGGAGATCTCTCGTGTGTCATAAACAGGCATCATTCGTTTCAGGAACTGCTACAGCTTAAAGCATTAAAGTCTGTTGTAAATTGCAACTCGGATCGTTACACTCTGTTTTAATACTGCAGTTTTCATTCTTATGTCGGTACCCATAATTAGCTGCAAAAATAGTCGTCCGTTTAAACGGATGGGGCAACCAGCATCAATTTACCTTTGCCCATAATGGAAATGAAACCTGTGAACGTACATTATGACGATTACGTACATCCCAATGAATACATTTTACGCTCAAGATGGTCACCGATTGCTTGCTTCACGCTTCAGTTAACAGTAATTTTATTGCAGTGACTTATTGATGCTTCTGCTTGTTGCATAGGGGGCGGAAATTGTTCTCGAAAAAAAAAATGTCCAACAATCCGATCCAAGGGCCGAATCAGGCCACCCTAGAATTATCGTAGCTGTAGAGTAGTAGTATTTGAAACAGAAGATGATGTTGACCGAAGTAGCGACGATGAAAGACGGACCGAGCGCATGAAGAAGCCATTGTAGTTTTGGATTTCTAAGATTTTCCCTTTTACGGAATTTACGAATGCCGTTTGTGAGAGGCTTCCATCATGGTCGGGCAGACGTCGTAAAACAGAAGCGCTAATTGACTCAGCGGGATAGATAATGAGCTATATTAATATCTGTTATCGATGCACTTCGATTTACGTATTGCAATGAGAAGAATACCTCTTACGCATACGGGCAGGAAGTGTCGATGAAGGACTGATGTCAAAGCTTTGTTTAGCGCGCTTCAGCAGACAAGTCTGGAAAATCGCCAAGATCACCGTTACAATGTGAAATGAACTTTAGCGCGGTATTTAGAATCGATAGAAAATGAAAGCTATTCAAATTAAATAACTATGGAAGTATTATTAGTTCTTTATATGTATTCTCTAAAGAATGGTTGAAAATTCTGAGCTTGAAGAAATTTAAAAATCTATACATTGATTTATTTATATTTACGTAATTTCTTGTTAACGCTAAACGTTCTCGCTTATATTACATATAGTATTGTAACGGATATCGGTAGAAAAAGGTAGGCGTACTTTAATGCGATAAATAACCAATTGGAATATAATTGATTCGTACTGTGACTAACTCATCAGCAAGCATTGCTACTATTATTATTATTACTTAATTTATTTCTTTTTTGCGATCGTCTAGTTGAAAAATTATTTTCATCCCCCACCACCCCATATGGTAATAAGGAAACAACAGATATTTTTATTAACTACACGGAAGTATTTTTTGGTAATCGTTGTGTTCAACTTATCCGGAAGCCGGTAAAGTTGTATTGTTTGGTGATTGTAAAGCTTTCTCCGACGAAGTAAGCAGCCGATGACAATGACCCGTTTCACATCACAGAAAACAGACGCTTTTTTTTTTTATGTTTCCGACGCAGTGTTGACGAACATAGTGTAGCGGTTTGATTTTCAATTCAAGACAAGACATAGATTCGAATTATTGCCTAAATACCCTCAGTCAATCGATAAACTTTCCTTCGGATGTTGACCAGAACTAACGAAAAACCAGAGAAAAACGAAACAGAGTTCACTAAGTCTGAAGTTTCTCAACTATTACATACGAAAAGGCATCATCTCTGAATCTAGAACTATCAATATTTCAGGGCTGTTTATTATGAGAAATCAGCGAGAGGAAACATCATATGATCTCTAATGACGTCCGTATTTAGAAGTATCTTTTTCTAAATTCTTTTTTTCCTTGAAAATCCACTTCTAAGAAATGCACCTTTTCTATTTAGCTTTTCAGCTTTGATAAATCAGTGGCATCACCACAAGTCGATGTCCGATTCCTCTTTACTTCGAAATTTAATTTCCGGTCCGATACTACCTTTGTACCGAAGTTTGAGTACCAGCTCGCTATACCACAATTTCCCCCTGCGCCGTACGTCGCCCTTTATCAGGTGCCGATTTAAACAACACTTGTAAAATACTTTGCAGAGTAATCAGGTATTATTGTTTACCAACTTTACGTAGATGAGACTGTACAACGAAAGCAACACAGCTCCGGTAGGACCAAAAGTGACCATACTGTAGCAATAAATAGTAGGTAGACCGACCGACAGGCAAAAAACAATTATTCTTGGTGACCTCAATGAGGAACCACAGTATGCGAAATCGATAATTTTGTTCATGTTTATATGTACGACTTCAATTTGATAACGCGTTCCCATGTAGAGGCCTCGTTGGTCGAAATAATAATTGCGAATTTGCTAGAGCCAGACGAAGTATATATTACTTAGTTGTAGTAGCAGAAAATACATTCTTTTTTTGACTCGGTTAAGTGTAGGTTATGACTGCAGTTTTTTAAAATTTCGATTACTATCTGCCGGCTAAACGCCAGTCGCCACCGCTTGCCACAGTGCCAACCCAAACGCCGGACACTCTAACGTCGACGCTCATAGTTCCCCATATTTTCGAAAATGAGGGCATTGAACAATATCCAGGCGAACGGGCCTATAAGCGACAAAGGAAACTTTCATCTCGACGCTTAGCCGGTTACGGGAGCGCAACGGCTGGAAAGGTATGTTAAACTTGACGAATGTCATATATTGGTGTGAATGTTTATACTCTTAGCAGTAATAATAACACCCACGGAAGCTCTTTTATGTCGTAAACTTTACGTAAAGAAGGTACGATGAAGTTTTGTGTACAGTCTGACATAGATCCGGTACGCTGCCCCCCGCTGCTGTACAAAAGATTTGTTCATTTATAGTTTCTTAATAACTCACCGTATTATCTTAAGGTATTCCATTATAGAATTATTTTATGACGAATGCCTTTCTGTGCAGCCGCTATCTTATTCATTAGGCCCCGACGTCCGAGGCAGCTGGGAGCCCACTCACACACAAATCCTCGAAGCATCATTAGCCGATGAGGACGATCGTCACTATGAAAAGCCTAGATACAGGTACGCCTAGACTATGTTCAAATGGGACATTTACTAATAGACAACATGTGACAAGTACAAACCTCACCTCTATCTCCTGAACGCCATGTATCATCTAAACGTTTTGATTATACAGATACAATACGATACACTACCATATCCAAGTCCTTCTTTTCTCAAAAGGGTGAATATCTTGCGTTCAGACCGTGACTATTTGGTGCCCAGAGTCAGGTACCATTTCAATAGGTCCGCGATAGGTAAGTTTAACGTGTTTTGTAGACAATCCGAAATCGTTGTTAAACTGCATTGTTTTTGTCCAGTTTTTAACAGATTCGAAGGAAACATGTTAGCTAAAATCTTCTTTTTTCGATGCGCATGCAAACATTCTTGTGGAGTAAAAGTAAAAACCGATGAAATATTTTAATGGTGTCCGTGAAAATTTTATTTTAATATGAATACCTAGTTGGTAACTTTGCCCTCAGATACACACAGGTGGGGATTTCCTACGGCAGACAGGCCGATTACCACCACAAGGATGGCGGGTACGGCCCCTATGATCCACACGGCACTCGGGAGTACGCAATAGCGACGGGATCCTATCGAGCCGACAGACGACATTGAAAGATTGCTATATATATATATATATATATATATATATATATATACCTATATATATACCTTTAGTTGCAAGCATAGATAGCCTATTGAGCAATGGTTGCATGGCAAGTAGATATAGAATATGTCTTGGATAGAATAAAGGATATGAATATTTTCAAAGCGATTACTGCCCTTTAATACATAAGCAGTTGTATGTTATCTTCTAAAGCTGTCTGTTACATTTTACTGCTCCTAAGCGCCGTCCAAAACATATTTGACAGAAAAAACGTTAAGTGTCTGATAAAACTCTGGCGTTATGTTTAGTATACCTCTGTAATGGTTTATAAGTATTTGGCTTTTCTATATACTATATAACACTATACAACAGGATTCGGCTTGGAATAAAACGAACGTTAATGTTAAAAAGTAATAATAAACCTTGTTAAATTCGAGTTGTTATCTCATTTTAATTAAAGTAAGGAATCATTGACGGCCAGTCGGTACACACTGCCTGGTTAGATCGCTAGAAAGTCAAATACTAAAACTTGTTTCAAAAGGCGCCTGAAATCATTAGTTCGTGTTTTTTCATAGCTTGCTGTTTTATCGTAACTCTGATCCCCGACGGCTGCTGCAACGCGGACTGCTAGACCGCGAGTCCCCCATGGGGTGGGACGGGACGAGAATATCACAGTAGTGGTGGTATCAAAATGCGAAATTTACTGTTTTAGTACTTCTTAGACAAGAGTAATACATCGTTCACCGGAGTCTAGTAGTTGTGAGCGTCATTGAATGAAGATCATTTTTAGTCTGTTCCTCCAGGTTAGAGATGGCCATTATTTTGATCGGATCTTTTAATTCTTTAATCTGTACATAATTTTGAATTTTTTATTCTTTTAACTACGATGTACCTATGTGCGTCACACGAACATGCCATAAAAGTAAGGACTCGAAAAGTGATGATAAACTACGTATTTATAGAATCATTAAGGAGTGGACGACTTGACATGTTACGATACTCGAAATGTTTACGCAGTACTTCCATATAACAGATTAGGACCGCATAAGCAAGAGCCTCGTGTCCAGTACCGGTCTTCAAGACTCTACTTCTTTTTCTAAGTAGAATCATCAGCTTTAAACGAGTGTAGCTAGAAATGTTCGTTGCAAAAATACAAGTCGATGGATCCTTGAAGATAATGCGTCTACTTTAACAGAGGTTTAAATAACGAAGGTACTACTTCGCACAAGATTAGGAAAAGACGGATCTTTCATATATATGTATATATATATCTAGAGGACCCTGAATAAAAAGGTCAAAGTGGCGGCCTATTGTCGGTTGATGAAGTGACGACGAAAAAATGCCTAAAGTAGAAACAAATTAATTTAGTCTAGCTGATTTATTTGAACAGAAATTTAAAGGCATATATCTCAGCACCCTACAATATACTATATATGTTGATAGTCCCACGACTAAATAAATACCTCTCCGTACGTAATAGCAAAATCACATGACACAAGCAAAACATAAATTTTTCAAACATTATATATTGTACAGACCAAAGTCAGATTTGTCAGAAATACTTGAAGCGGACAAAACATGGTTTGTTATTCAAAAATTATGAAGTACTTTCCACGCTAACAGATTATGCTGCATCTCGTGAAGCGTATTTATGCTACTTTACTTACTGTATGCTTTTCTTTTTTACTAAAATGTACTAAAAGAAAAATGAAAGGCGATAGAAGTTATAGGCAAATAACGCTTCACGGAAAAGCCGCGTTGCTGCCTTGGAGGATTCGCTGGTGAGAACCGAAGCACCACATACAGCAGATGGACTAGAGCCAACAGGTTTAATCCTTACTTAAGGTCGACTATTTCAGGGAACAGGTCTTGGTGGGATTGACCATAGGAGAGCTGGTTTCAGGACGCCGCACCTCCGATCATCGCGGCCGCTCGCGAAGATGATCAAATAACACGTAGCAAGACCATATTTCAAGAAACCCTAACGATCATATGGCAAAATGGTGGGGGCCAGCAGTTCTGGCACTTTTCTCCGCGGAAGCCCTGAACAGTACAACCTTCCTCGTGCCAACGCATTGTTGACCAATTGGCTTGCTAAACCTACTGAATTTATACTTTATAGGTTACGCCCCACTGAAAAGCAATAGGACAGTAAATCCTAGTGGAGGCATCCTCGTATGTAAGTACATAGATTTATAGGATAGGCAGCCTCGTGCGATGCATAGTCGAAAAGAATATCATTGCTTTCGTGGCCAACTACTTTGCTTCGTAACAATCTTTGTCCGATAGGCTGATTCTGAATTAATGTACGCACTAATGGAGGAACACGTGAGCGGCCTGAAAGCGGTGTTTCCTCATTCTGTTTCTCTACTAGTCATTGTCGGCGACTGCAACGCTCGTAGAAGGCACGATTGCGGACTTCGAATAGTCGATCTCATTTCGATGTCGATTTTGTCGGGGGCATATAACAAGTTCGATTATCGATGTAGTTGCAATAAATGCACTTATAGATAGGGCAAAGTTTCAGGGTGAGACTCTTCCATTTTTAGAGGTCGCAAGTATTCGAGCTCATGTACCCATGACAATAGAACTCACTATCCAGGTTCCACCCGCGAAAATAAGCCTTGATTCTAGACTTTAAACGCCTGTTTTTTTATACACAGTCGTTTGCCAAACCAGTAAAATGTGATAGCCTGCGCCGTTATAGCCTTCCTCACAGCCTATCATTTCAAGGGCCTGATTACATTGATAACCTTTATCGGATCGTTTTGACCATATCAAGCCTCAAAAGACGGTGGGGTCCTGATACCAGTTAAGAAGCCTTTGAAATAGTGTGGAAATCATGCTTGACACATGAACCGTTGCCCTTTATGCCCTCTCTAATAATGGCTTCGTACGCTTTGCATGCTATTCTGCGCCCAACACTAGTGACGGTTTGTTGAGCGCCGGCATCATCAGAAAGTTCTCTGAATTATGCAACCAATAGTGTGCTACGGTGAAACATACATTTTTTCTGTAAAGGCTTTGATCATTTTGACGTTGACTGGTTATCGACAGCGGCCAGTGATAATCTTTCTAAGGAAACCATTGTGTTAGTTCCTGACATTGAAAGTATGCGCGACACGTAATTAGAAAAATGTTTCAGTTAATATTACACTTAAGTTATTCTTCATTCGGTAATCAATCGACAGGTCTCAGTTTTTACTAATTTTCACAGCTTGCCAATGACGATCCAGAGCTCACTCAAATCCGCCCTTTAGCTCAGAGTGCCTGGTACGTTTGATTTTGGTTTATATCCCTGATGAATATATATACATATATATATATATATATATATATATTAAACAATCACTAACTTCAATTTCCAGAATTTTCGGAGTCTTTAGTTATATAGTCAAGCTTGTGCATGTCAACTAATGCAATGAACGCGTTTTACCGCTTAAATACACTACATCGCATAATGTAGGGGTCATTACGTTGACCATTACGGCTAAAAGCGATCGATGGCTAAGGTCCTTCTGCCTAATTGCTTATATGGAAGATGCCGTTATGGTAGACGGGCTGTAGGTCTCCCGATGTTACTTCTTACATTATCGTAACTGAAGACTACAGCAACAAGCACCGATGAATTTAAAATACCTGAATATTTCAGCAAAAAAAAATGACAAGACCTTGAGAGGTTACAAACAATAAACATAAACATCTATATGTAAGAGTGAATCTACCTAATCAGGGACCTTCTATGAGTCGTATCATGAGTGCAGTGAAGAACTCGGGTTTACGTACCTTGTAGTAACACCACCTACATTACTGTAAAGGTACACTTTTCGAAATACTCGCAATACATTGGGTAACGATACATCCTTGCCCAACGCTTTTGCCAAAATTTACGTGTAAAGGAATTATGCGTTCAGTGATCTCCTATTCTGTTAACATTTCAATTCATAGTTTCAACTGAAAAAATAATTTGACAAACGATTGCGCCATTTTGTCACAGACTTCACGGAAGGTGGTTCACAAGATGGTTCTCGTACTTAGTACACGACTAGCTTTGTACACGTCCATGACGTCGACGCAGACCGCTTGCTATTCAGCTCAATACTTCCTTGATAATTTTCTGTTTTTTGACGTTCACTTCTAAACCAATTATTCCGCAGCAAGTTCGCAATAAAGTAATAAAACTTCATGGATTTCTCTCATCCTGCTAAACGAGTGCTCATTGAGCTGAAGTTATTAAAGCCTTCTTGAAATATTAGCCAAAAACCGTCAGTTTTTATATTGACTTATTCAAGCGAAAAAGGGTAACGAAACTTTTTTTACAAACGACAGATACGCAATTATTGAGCCATAACATTTTTTCATTATATCGTCATTTAGCCTCATTTTCCCTGCTTCTACAAATTAGTATACACCGTATCGTAACCTGCTCCATCGTTAGATCGCGTTGTGGAAATGGAAATGGACTCGATACTTACTTCTTTCTACCTAATATTAACTTATTTTATCTACAGGAGTATTATTAGCTAATATTATCTGACCATCCTGTTAGAATAAGTAAACTAGAGACTATATAAAAAAAAAAATAAATAAATAACGTCGGGTTGTTGAGTGAGTTGAGAGATAATAGGATACATAAAAAAAAACGTATGCGAGCACTGAAAACAGAAAAAATCTTGCCTGCAGAGCTTTCAGTGCCATGAAATATGTCTTGCTTACACTAGCTAACAGCTGAATAATGATACGAATATTACCACAGTTAATAAAAGAACATTTGTTGTTGTTACTTTAATTTATACAGAGAACACTATAGAACGTTAGTACCTTTTTCAGCAATATATATACAGTATATATACACGCATAATGATTGATATGTCAGGACTACTTCACTTTCTGTAAATAGGAGGTCACTTAACGTGGATAGAGGACATCAGTTGTCGGACAAATATTGTTTCACATAAACAAAGCAAGCAGCCCAGGATGATATCTTCCTATATTTCGGTTTGTCTTTTCTTTTCTGCCTCATGCTTACTTTAAATTCGACATTAATTAATAGTAAAAAAAAAAACAAGAAAAGTTTTTTTTTAAGATTAATATACAGTCGAACAGCAAAATGGCCAGTCAGATAAACTCGGCTGGTCAACTACTCTGGTTGCCTTTCTTCTCTGTCACTAGTTTTTTGCTATTCCAATTCTGTGTGGGTCTTGAAATGAATAGGTCGTTTATAGAGATCTTACTAACGATTGTATGTCTAGCTTGACAAGGTCGACCTAGGTGATGCTTTGGAAATCTCAGGCCACACGGCGCTTGACGCTGGAGGTTGCTGAATATCTAAGGATTTTACCCACAAACGTCACGTCTTGATTTCCGACTCCTATTAGTGAAATTTTTAGTCAATAAATAATTGATACTATAGGGGTGTAGCAATTGTACAATGGACTTGGAGACGACGTACGCGATTTAAACAATGGAGCACGAAAAGCTCCGGCCAAGACATAAGAAAAGTCTACGCTGGGCTCGTTCGAACCATTTTCCAATCTGCACTGCGCGGTGGTTTATAGCGGTCGTTTCGGCTACTGGCCCTTTGCTCTTCTGTCGAAGAATCTTTGGGTGCGATGCCCCACTCCTGAACTTCAGCTGACGCGAACAACTGGAACACGAGACCTGTTACAAGTCCTACTCCGCCTGCCACGTAGAAATCGTACGACCACAGAGTCGTTGAGTTCTGGAATACAAACAGTAGCTAGTTCACTCAGAATCGGCAAACTTTTTAACGCATAGAAATTAAGCATACGCTAGGCATTGTCAACAGTGAACGTAAGTCTTATTCAAATGTTAAGTAAGTAAGTGAAATAAGTAACATTCGAATGGCTTGTAGGATATAGTTTATTGAAATATCTGACGAAATAAGTATACATACGAATACCAGATAGTGAATGTACGCAAACATGTTAGGTAGGGTGAAGACGATGTACTTACCTCAACGTTTATGAATGCGCCGGTAACCCAGGGGACAATGAAGCCGGTGGTGTTCCCAATGCAAACACATAAGCCAAGGACGGTGCCAGCGTAGTCAGGCACCATGTCAAGAGGTATGCACATATAGCCAGCCTCCGAGATGCCTCGAATTGTACCAGCTATGACAAACAGGACGAGCGAAAGGCCCCCGTCGCATCCAGCCACCCACACAACGCAAATAAGCATGATCGAAGGGACCACGTGAGCTTGAAAAGCAATTCCACAATTCAAAGCAAAGAATAGATTAACTGATGACCATTTTTACGAAAAGATCACAAATGATAGTCTTTATAAGAGACGTGTTTCAGTGGAACGATGGTAAAGGAAAAAAGATAAAAGTTATTCGATGACTTCCCACCTAATCCGTTGAAAAGCTTCCGAATGTTGGTTGCAGTCATAAAGTTACGTCTGCGCATCCAGTCAGCTAAGGGGCCCGAGAAAACTCCTGCGATAATCGCACCCATATAGGGTAGCGAGGAATAGAGTCCGTTCTATTATTTGAAAGTAAACAATAAACAGGTACATTTTAGTTCTTGGCTGAGCTACACAAAGGGCTTCGAAACTGCACCCCTAAAATTTGGATCTTCATAATGGATCCCTACAATGAAGTTACACTGTATACATTTCTTCAGCTATGACCCCACATAAAACCTATGCCCCCTACGAAGAACAATTAGAAGGCTTGACGTCAATGAACGATAAAAACGTGCGTAGCTTTTGTTCGCATTCATCACCTGTCTTCGATCGACAGAATACTTTCACTATCTTGCGAAGGCCGATATCTGGTGGACAAGAGTACTTTAACAGACATAACACAGACGTACCACCAGTCAAACTGATCTGGCCTCGCTGAGCGCTTCGCACTACCGCTCAAGAAATACGCGTAGACATAGCAAGACAAAAATATATAAAAGCTATGATGATGACAATGATTATGCTGATTATTATGGATTAGTTGGTTACGCACGATTATATGGCGCCTGGTTATGTATATATGTGTGATAATTAGTAAAAATAACAGACGTTTGTCTATCTCTCATTCAAGGTACTTAATGATTAACGGTGTAAGCAATCATTACTTGCTAGAAACATCAGACCTTTCAGCAACAGTTTGCGCGGTTGCTTTCGTATTTTCCGTTTTAACAACTGTAACTCTGTTTTATTTAATTCCACAATCTATATAAATCCTAAGTTCGTGCAGTTTCCAAACTGTGATGGGATGACCAGTTTGGTAACTAGCCTAGGATTTTAACTTTCGCACTTACATCGGAAATATTGAAGTTGAGTACGGTTCCGAGGTAAGTAGGAAGCTCGGTGACCAGTATGTACTGCAGCCAATGTGTGCCGAAGTGTGCACAAATCACGGCAAAAATAGCAGGAGACGTAAAAATTTTCTTCCACGGAGTATATGCAGCCTGGTGACACGAAAGAATATGTTATTGAAATGTATTGAACTACAAGTAGTTGTACTATTTGTAGTTAGTTTATTTCACAATAAAATAACCACCGAATTAGAATGGCTTCCGAATACAACGGACTGTAAAAAAAAAAAGCGTATATTCTCTAGATAGCCCCGTTAATACTCTTTAGGTTAAAATCCGTTGAGTAGATAATCAAGTTTTAGCAAAGACTGCTAGTTTAGTTACCTAAATGACCATTAGCAATTCAACGTATGTTTTCTTTCATCTCTATCCACATACATGAGTTGGCTTTTGATCGCCTAGGTTATACAGGATCATATCGATTTCCTCTTGCGAAGCCCACGGATGATCTTCGGGTCGGTTAGATGTCAGTAAGGCCCAGAACACGAACCATATAGTTGTCCAGATTTCGAAAATATAGAATATTGATGGCCAACCGCCAAATATATCGCTAGTTGCCAAAACACCCGAGACGTACATGCCGATAGCAATGCCAAAGAATCCACCCGTATGGGTGAGGGCAACAGCTGTTGCCCTTTGGTTTGCCGGAATCCAATGCGCTATTTGGGCTTCTATTGCAGGGTAGGTTACACCTGCAACGGCATAACCCATAAAATAATAAATAACTTAGCTAGCAAATACAAACGTAAAATTATTCGGTAGAAACTTAAATGGCGCCTTCCGGCACAAATACGCACAATGTTTAGCGGTTTCCTAATAAGTGACACACATACCTTCCGCAAGGCCTTGAAGCATCCGGACAATAATCAGGCCGGTGGAGCCTGCGTATACTGAGGCTACAGGAATAAGTAAATTGAGACATCCGGTAATCAGGGTGCCGCCTCCAAACACCCATTTCGCTCCGTATTTTTCAGCCAAACGACCGCCCGGTATTGGCGTAATGATGTAGCTGGAAATTGGACCGTAAGCGTTACTACAATAAAAAAATTACAAGCAGGATCTGTAATCAAAGAATAAAATAAAGCCTAACTAGAAGTAACCTTTTAACTATCCAGGTTTGAGAGGACGAAATGCACAGCTTCACCCCTATCGATATTCTGGTGGCTATGAGAGCTAGCTCACTGGGTCTATTTTGAGCATACGTTAGTGACAAGTAGATAATATATAGATACGCCTATCGTGAGCAAATCTTGCCGTTGTCAAATTGACAATATGCTAATTGTCCACTGGAATATCTACTCACCCGTAATAAAAGGCTCCTAAAATGATACCTTGAGTATACAGCTCCCATTTGAATGGTCCGTCCTGGAGTAGGTAAATGCAGATCAGGGCAAATAGAATAAAAACAAGATACCTTAAATTAGCCCTCAACAACTTGGCCATCTCACATTCTAGAGGTTACAACAAAAAAAAGACGTGTCATACGACCATCGAAAGACTACATTTTGATGATCGACGAAAAATAGTTTGAGAGCATACTTAGACCATTTGGGAAATTAGTCGAACTAACAACGAATAGTTAGGCAGCTCTGAAAGTAACGAATTGGCCGTTTATATTGTTTGAAGCCTTTGTGTTACCAGCTTCTGATACATCAATTGAGTCCAGATAATTATAATCAAAACAATAATATACTATTAATAATGGTGACCGTTTCACACACATATACCACCCAAACGTCTACTGGTATAGAAAATCATGGGTACGTTAACAAAGGAATGTCTGTTATCACGTAAAATCGGACGGTGACCTTTTTCTCCTCAACTTGGTGTTGTGTCCTATACGTCTCACTCTCGTTCTGAAGATTGACTGTTGTGACGAGTGAATCCTGTAGCTTCGGACACATTCCTGTTTGAACCCCTTTTGCAATTGCCGACTGATTGACCATGCCAACCAAAGCCACATTGAAGCTCACCCTCATCCCATACACTAACGCTAAGCCAAAAAAGCTTAGAACAATTAATGCGTAGCGGTATTGAAACCAGCCTAAAAAATAGGGAAGACCAACCTCATCCATTAGTTAAGTTATCTAATTCCATTATTTTTGAGCATTAATAAAATGTCAAATTTTGCAAGTACCAAATTGTTTAACAAAAAACACTCAAATCTTCTCTAAGTTACAGTCACTCATATGCGTAGCTTTCAAGGAAAATAATACTTAGTAAGTATTGTTCAGAGATCAGTCGCAAACTTCATTTAAGTATGCCTAACTTCGCGGAGATCACACGGGAATTGCGAACTCACATGTCTGTCTTCGCGTTCTCGATAATTTATTATTTCCGCTAAAGCTGCTAACGGTCTTAGCGTCAACCTGCACTTTTGATAAATGATGATCTGACACTTCGATAGTCATCTTGCCTGGAATAAAAAAAACTTATTATTAAAAAGAAAGGCGCTTATGATTGAATTAACTATAGCCCACATTACTTACGATTTATAGCAAGTTACATAAACTTTCGCCTGCAAAGTGCTTTGCTATTTTCGCTCGACTCACTCGGATAGAAATCAATAAGCTTTTGTGCGGCTCAAATAAAAGGTTTACCGTTGCACCGTGCGAAATTTTCAGAGCAGTTTCTTACGGCCAGAACTGGGAAATCGTTCATCTGATTGTTAGTCCTGCATATGCTCATTCGCAGCAAGGGATCTGTTTCCGTACAGGTGAATATGTTAGCTAAACACAGCCAAATTCATATTGATCCACTTCTACAGCGCTCTATACTAATTTGATGTTTTCTACATAGGGAAGAAACACAGTTTGCGTTCACGAATTCGACTGACCGCGTATTCGCTGGGTTAACAGTCCCATCTGCAATTTGGTCTACTGCTTGAAGGCAGCGTCGAACGTGAAGCAACAGAAAACGAATTTTTATCAGTATTAATGAAGTTTTATTTCGAGCTGCGTAGCTCGACATCGAACTCCAACATCTGCCAGATCTATCTTTATTGATTTATCAATAAATCACATCACACCCGCTAGCTAATATATAGCTTCTCCCTCAGGCACTGCTTCCCGCATCTTGGGCCGGACTCTAATAGAGGGACTTGGAGATACCGCGCTGTTGTTCCATTGGATTATCTCGAAACAGAAATGGCGATGTAGATACGGTTCCAATCCAGGGCTTAGAACAGCAGGTGTGTGATGATGAAGGAACATTTATTCAGGAAGCTCAGTTCAGCTAATCCGTCAGCTCATTGCAAGCTTCTTATAAGGATTTTGCTTGTTGAGTTCATATGATGAAGATATGTTTATTTGATTTATGGCTCCGTTGAGGCTCGATTCTTCTTAAAAAATAATTCATCCAAAAAGTGGGCAAAGCTAATCTACGACAATAATTCACAGCGTGTAATAAGGCGCTCTCTGAGTGTCTAACTTTAGAGCTCAACATTTTAGACATACGCCACGGACGCCGTACAGCACGAAAAATAAGATACGGCAGCTGTGTGCAGATGCCTGACCTGAATTATTTTACGGTTTGTTGATAATGTTAACCTTTATTTTGGGCACGATGTGTCTGTATGAAAAACATCCGATTTTGCGATACATTTCTGATATCCTGAACGATCGATGAATATCAGCATGGTACTATTGTCTAATAACAACATCGGTTAAATACCAAGAGAGCCGTTACCTCTTCGTAGTCACTACGAAAAAGAGTTTCAGTGGAATATTTGGATATGTCCAAACGCCTTTCTCGACCCGGATCAAATAAACTGAAACGCGGCTGGGTTTGTCAGTGCATATGTACGACGCGCCAATAAAAATAACTGACGCCCAACATGCTTCCCACACGCCCATGCTATTAACCTTCAAAGCACTTTATCGGTTGTCCTAACAGCGGTACAATTAGGAATCGCATAATCGCTAACGTCAGCCTTAAACAATAGAGCGAGTTAGGCACTTTTATTCTGGGTACCTATACAGATTATCTGTGACTCCAATTATCGTGTTCAATATTCATGGGGAGAAGATAAGCGTTGGTTGCCGTCATGACAGACCCAACAACATATAGCGTCTCCCAGAAAAGGTTTACTTAACGGTTTTACGGTGTTGCTTGGTCACTGCGTGGCCCAGATCAACTTGTAGAATTTGTCAAAGGGACAAGAAAAATAAACACCTACATCGATTAGGTTACATTACATGGATCAGCATTATATAGAGGTACAGGGTAGTGATTCTACGATAGCACAAAAACGTTTATAAAACTAGCTAGTGGCTTGTACCATAAAGTACGGAAAAGTTTCTCGTACGACCTTTGTATAGGTCGCCTTATTTCGTGCTGTGAGCCAGCCGTCTGTAGGGATAGCTGACGGCGACACCAGACGTGAGACTTAAAACATAGAGAGGTATAGGAATAGGTAACCAAACAGTGATCGACTAGAATACCGAATAAATTTCTTATTAAGTGGGTTTTAGTATTTATCAAATGGGCTTTAGCAAAGCTCTGCCTAACTACGATCTATCTACCACGTATATTAGAGTGGCTCAAGGAACGAGACAGCTTTGGTGTTCGTTCCGCCGACACGAAACCGGCGTTACGCTCCAAGGATGCCGGTTAGCGGTTGCAATACGCTGACGCGTGAGGTACGGCCTCCTGAAGCAAAATAAATCGTTCTCGAAACATTAAGCTGAAGTGACAGGGTCCTCGCATGGCAACACGCACGAATTACAATTTGCGAAATTAAGAAGAATTAAATTATTGGCAATATGAAAAAGTTTTTAACACACCGTTTATTAGCTGTTAAATAACTCATAGATTGCATGTAGAAAATGTTTTAGCGGAAGCCGCACTAAATATAGGCATATAACAATTACTGAGCTTACAGCGGTACAAGAGTAAACTTGCCCTGCTACGCCCTTTACTATAGGAGCCTGCGTTACCTAGACAACTTTCCGCATAAACGAACGCTGCGGAATCGGGGCAGTACCCGGGCAATGTTATTGCGCTTAACTAGAGTGCCTATCGAATAAAAATGCCTGAGGGATATAAGGTAGTATATTCCAGTGGCAATTTTTGCTTTTTACAGAAACAGTGGCGGACAAATATATTATATATGCACGCGGATATAAGATGAAAATGAACTGATGTGGTAAAATGATACATACGATGCGTTCGCAATCTACGTCTTTAGGAAAAAATCAGCTAGACCGCTTGGGAACACGGCGTCACCTCGTTAGAATAAAGTCTCAAAATTCCCCATCATTGATGCGTGGGCTGATTCACCGAAAGCCGGCCGACATATTGCCACTGAAAAGATGATGGGGTGCGGATGTAATAGGACAGTCATGACGTACTGGTCGTTCCATGTATCCTCCACATATTTAAATATATGCTGAACGATCACACGTATTTATTTTTCTTATTCTATTCAGTTTATCGTATTAGCTATTATTGGTTATAGTGCAAATGTAGCTTACCTACATGTTTATATTGGTACATATTTGCAAGCATGTGGCTGTGATCTCGTGTTACTATATGAAGGGTCGGCTGTAGCAGCTGCCAATATCAACTCTACCTGAAGTAAATAATGGGGGTCCGTAATTCTACAAAAGGCATCAATGCGAAATTTAGCTAAACATCAGCGGTCAAGAAGTGTATGTTTTTTACAATACGCGCGCGTAGGGCTACCTGTGTTGAAAACTTAATATAATGAAACTGATACGAACCCATTACTTATCGGATATCAAACAGTTAAGCGACTTACTTATCGGCTGCGACGAGTGAGGTAAACAAACTTACGACACTTCAGTGGAGCAGCTTTCGAAATCGTAGCACTCGTGTTCGTTCTACAGTTGGTTTGGCGGTAAGCTACGCAAGCTGATTGGTTTTCCCTGGGCCTGCACTCGGCCTAGGCTCGAGGTGGTTTCCTTTCCCTTAGACTCACTTAAGCGGCTCTCGAATCGCAAATCCACTAATACCAAACCACCCGTGAGCTCGCGACCACTACTCCTGTGGCACATTGCCCCTTCAAACGGTTGAGGGCGAAACGATTCCTCTCTAAGATGGACAGACAGGCATCGCTCTGGCCGCTTGTTGTCTCTATGAGTGTCTCTAACTACCAGCTGCATACAATCGCTGCCGCAGCGGTGCACCGAAATGAAAGGGTTTTGTCGCCAGTTAGATGTTTGTGGGTCAGTTAGCATAGTTGTGGTAATCAATAGGCATCGCTGGCTCACTTCTCCATCGTTTCTGTGTATAGGATAGCTGTTAATGACTCTATTGGTCTCCATCTAGGAAGCTGCAAGGATGGCCGTATTTAAATCTCTCCCAGAAAAAGAGAAGGCAGACAGACGCAGAATGGGCCTACTCCGCCTGTAGGCTTTTCGACCAAGTGCAGGCTACACGACATTTCAGCTACCGCTGTCAGCAGGCGCTGGCTCGGCTTGCTCTATCCCTACCACCGCCTACTTCCTCATGTCAGCGAATGACCATCCATTGGGGAATGGAGAACGTTGCTTCATCTGACAGAAAGGCGCATGCGTCAACATTTCTGATATTGCCGTTGATGATGGCACCGTATCAGGTCGGACGCCATCTTCGTTTAATGCACATTCAAATCCTCAATTTGCGTTTAGAATTTAGCGGCACTCGCCACTGACAGCGCGGATGTGGGTTGGAAGTCTGTTGGGTATAAACTGTAGGAAAAGTGGAACGATAGTAAACAGACCATCATTCGTAGGCCGGAACTGTACCTGCTCTGTTCTCGTCGTCTGCCCTTACGTACCCGATATATCGGTATATCGTATGCAGCGACGATAAGCATGAAGCGCTAAAAGCGAAGTGTTGCTAAACAGAGCCACAGCAAAGTGAGCCATAAATTAGTGAGACGGTCAGTGCCGTCGTCCTTCTGCAATCGAACATATTCGCAGCATGTCTGCTCCATTTGAAACATAAGTTTCAAATAAATGCAAGACGAAGCTAGATTAAAGTATTTCGAAAAGAAAACACTCCCATAAACTGTATCGTCTTTTAGATTTTATTCTATGAGTTTTCTTGACATCGTATAAGAAGTTCTTCCAGCGGAACCCGCTGGCCTCCCTCCTCGTGACAATTAGCCTAAACCCAAAGCGTCAATTTGGGTCAGATCCCTACATCAACTAAGTAAGGGAGCCACCATATAAATGTATGGACAGAAATGAATGTCACTTCTGAAATACTTGCTATAGACGATATCATAACAGAAGAGAGACATTGTTGCATGCGTTAAGCTGGCCTGAAGTGCTTTTGTTGAGGTCTAGGTAACAACTGGCGAATATAACCTAGAAGAGATCTATAAAAATCACAGCTTTAATAATTACACATAAACCTGGAATTTTGACCCAAACGGTTCGGAACAATCTTAAAAGATCATATCCAAATCCAGGCCTCGCGATGGTCGATATAGGTTGAGCTCGTGTGGGAGCTGTTAGCGGCAAAAGGATATTATTATATTACACAATAGTTATGGTGCTGTGGCGCTATTTATATGCTCAGCTTATAGAGGCAAACGTCTAATTATGAACGAGCAAAAACTTTCAATGGTTCAAGTTCATCCAACGACACGCAAACGATATACAATTTGGATAAACAGAGAAAGCTGCTGTCCTATAAAGTTGCGCAATTCAAATAAACTTTTTATGGTGTTTTTGTCTATCTAACGAGTGAGCTCTTTGCATAGTCCCGCACATTGACTATTAGTTTGTCGTCGTTAAGCCATCGATCATATCTATACCTTATTAGGTAGGACACAGGCTCTACTCTGTGTAGCCTCTCACGAGGCCGGCCGAATCATTAGCTTTATTCATGTTCTGTAGGCCCCCATAATACTTTTGCGCAGCCTCGTTTCATTAACGCAACTTTCCAAATACAATGTATTATTATCGTAAAGATAGCCATTCTCAATGTATCAAATATTTGCCTTACAACCAAGCTACTGATATGAGCAAAATACTGTCCCTAGAAATAGGCAGAGAACACCATTCACTCATCGATTTGAATTAAAAGATTGAGCTTATCGAGTTTTTTTCTTTGATAGAAATAGTTATTCTGAAACTAAATGATAGGCCTTTTTGCATCTCCCAGGACCTTTTTGCGTCGTCTTGTCGCCAGCTCTGTAGATGTTTCTCTGTAGACGTCTTAGACACGTACTAACAATCCGCACTGAAGTTTTCAATGCTGTAGTTAAGGACATATTAAGAAATCTGAAAACTCCAATTTCCCGCCGGCCGCAACAATTAAGCTTGTCGTACCGTGCTACACAAAGACCTTGATGTTCGGCCCCTGGTAAAGTTAAGTCGACTTAAAAATAGCCAGGAAATCAGCCTTCATTTTGCATTCAAGATAATCTTCTCAGGTGAAGCGCACTTCTTCCTGACCGCACGACTAGACGAAGAGAACTGGTGCATAAACGCATTAGCGAAACTTCATATAAACTTGCGAGCAATCACGAGGTGATTATCAATTACGCAGGCAAAGCATCACCGTTCCTGTATGATGCTTACCTTTTACGTATTCGACAAACGAGCGTCGTTCACCATAGAGAATGAATGACTCTGCATCTAATTAAAGAACATCATAGAATTTTAGGTAAAATTGAAGTGAGACATTTTAGATATAAATTCAAATAGGTTTTCTGTTCACAACTACCTTAATCTTCTTCTTAAACGCTTCTTAACGTCGCAGCAAAACAGAACATATTGATAGACCTCTTGTTTGTTGACGTAAGCATAGTCTCAATGTGAAAATGCAATTGAATAAAAATGCTTTTGTCTAGAAGGTCTAAATCTTCATAAATTTTGTCCAGTCTAAGTATATTCGTACGTATTTTAATTATCAAAATATATTATCCATTTGCTGTACAGCCCAACGCACTATCATATCGCATAAACTCTACACGCTGTCAGCGTCTAGGATTAAATACTTCGTTTAGAAAATGGTGCCTTGCGTCCTTTCTGTATGTAATGAATCTGTTTTTGGGCATGATATATCCTTACGTGTACCACTAATATAGTCTCTTCAGGTACACGACACAAATGCACGCATGTATTGCCTCTCCTAGAATGACAGTAGTTGCAGTTATTTTTTCTGAAAAAAAAAAAACTAACCAGTGTTTTACCGTAATCTTTTCTCCTGGTAGGTCTCTCAACAATTCTAAAGGTTGGATAGTATTAAGTTTTATAAACAACGTTTTCTCCTATGGACACTGTGAATAATACCTTCACCTGTTTGTACGACCAGATGGAAGCACCATTTTAACGCTGTACCAATCAACATAACGCATCAACAAAGTTTTTCGTTCTGATTTCCCGAGTTTCTCAATCTGCGTTTCTATAGTAGTACTTCCATTATCGCCAAGATTGGAACCGACGGTGGTTACACGCTGCTTGCCGTCACCCCTACGATGGCACTCAGACAGATAAACTGTATTCGATATTGTATCGGTAAAATCTTGGTAAAGTATTGAATTCGCTTGCAAACTTTCTAAACTTTATCAGATCAGACGATTTTTATAATAACATTTAAATAATTACTAACAGTATGTTCCTTTAATGGTTAGATTCGTGGCATTTTAGCTTAGCAAGTATATCTTGTCATACGGGAAGAGCAAGCGCTGTTTTGCATTTCTATTATCCTGTCATGACGTCTAGCTAGAAATAACCTAGCTCTTATCAGGCTGATGATCGTTAAGTTTTTTTTTTATTAATTAGAGATCATAAATGTTTTTACTGATTGTATCTTTGAATGCCTTGAAGTGTACATTTTAGCTACAGATTTAATAAAGGTGTCCATATACTTATTTCAAATGCGATTTTCTGACATAATCTTCAGCGCCTTTACTTCCGGACTTCAAAAGCCATGGATCAATAATCGAAATTAATAGTTTTAGAACTATTAGTTTGTAAACGAGCCTTAAACGGCTTCATGTCGATTGTGAAACTCGACTTCATATTTGCGTGAAGAAGTTCCTCAAAGAGGGGCAGCTGAATATTGCGATATTGCATCTATGGCTGTTCTAGATGCAGTAACGGTTCTGCATAGCGATAACTTAACAGCCTAGCAGACAACGGCCTTAGCACTGGGGGGGGGGGGGGTCAGCGGGGCAAAATGGGGGCAAGGCCTATTATTTGCTCAAGTCCCGCCGTCGTTCGCTTCCCAGTCCGAAATGTGCCATGAAACCTTTAGCTGTTGCTGGCACGTTTCTTTCCCTGCCGAATACGGACACTATTTGCTTTCCCGTTTAACCAGAAGGCGTCAAAATGCTCCAGTGTAGTTCTGTTGCAGTGCTATATGTTATCGCAGATAATTCTGTGATAGGAGTCGTTGAAAATCATTGTTGGATATGATGCACTTTATTCAATACTATTTGTGCTCGTAAAATACCGATACTATAGTTGATATTGAGCCTACGACTAGGTCACCCTCCCAGAGATGGCCAGTACGAGTTCTATAAATTTCACTGTTCGGTATTAGTGTGATAAATCAATTCCGATACGAACCGATAGACCAATGTACCAAATCAAGATGAATTACTCGCGCCCCTGAAGGTTCCCCCTATGACAAGCTGGTGGTTTCTATATTTCCGATGCAATGTTTACCAACGGAGTTGTTTTTGTGTTAGTTATTGTGTGCTGTGATGCGATTGCTGATATATCGAATTGGTACAATGGTCCGAACGAACAAATCAACGATAATATCCTTAACACTAACGGACACACTTCTATTACGTTGAAATATCTCCTATTGTTGCTTTTACTATTGTTACTGTCTTTATATTCGGTGCAAAGGGTAACTTCTAATCACGTCTCGCTTCGTCGCAGGTATATCCATTACGTATAGATACAGATGGACGTTTCTAGCTAGATCGGCGCCCATTCAATCGCATTTATTCCAGAAAGTCCAGCACGCACTACAAGTAAGTTTAACTAATACCCGACTTCGTCATTTATAAATATCTAAATAACTTGAAACTGACTTATCTGGCTCTTGTAACAGATTCGTCCACCTAGTTTCATCCTCCGACCGAGCTTTTTTGCGTGTGTCTACCTTAGACTAGCAGAATAATCTGCTAATTAGTCCATCTGTAAGGTCCCATAATATAATAATTATAACCCATAATTTATTATAGCCTATAATTATAACTATACCAATGTAGAGATACTTTTAAACCATTTTTTCCTCAGCGATGCATGAAAATGCCATTTGCCCTTACTTTGTTGCGCAATGAAGTGGGATTTTTTAGCAGCTGACATGACTGTCAAAGTAAGTTTGCCATGTTGCGCCATTTAGCTCTGAACATTTTTACTCCATGCTGCCTATCGATACCTCTCTTCCATGAGCTGTAACGTTTTGGCTTTTAAAACGCTAAAATATGGAAGGGAACATTTTCGTTGTGTGGTCCAGAACAATCCCAATGATGGACAATTTTTTCTAAATGTTGCTATTGCGCAATTATACCCGTCATATTACAATAGACACTTGAGGTCCTAACAAAAATGATGGATAGATATAAATTTCGCCTGAAACCCAGCTGGTGCGTTTTGCTAGCGCCGCTTTCACCTGGTTTACGTGTATCGTTATAAATGTACTCGATAATCCGTCAGCGTTTACCCGCGCACTTAAAATGCAACTTGCGCATCGTAAAGAGTTATATCAGCAACATGTTTGTAGTTTCTGGCAATACTTGACTGTAGAACTGGTCCGCAACGGTGCTAGATCCCACGTTATGGCTACTTCTCTCTATAGCCTTGAAGGTTTTCATCTGCCTTTGAACATTCGACAATCGCAAAAGCCTGGAAACAGGTGAAACACGCTATGTGTGTATTTTCAAATGTTTCTATTATCGGTTGAATGAAAACTCGAAGCATTTTCGTACTAAACATTGATCAAATAGTAATGCTGTTCTAAAAAAAATTGTCACTCTTTACTGTAGAACGCTGTAGCGGTGCCATAGACGTCCTACTTGTACGCGTGTCATGTGAGTGCCTGCGTCCGTTTAGCCCTAGTACTTACTTCCTTGTCTGTCTATAAGAATCTGCCATTTCAGTTTTGAGTGGAAACTGCCGATCATCCACTGAAAGATTTTTACAGCCACCGACGGTTGCAGTACTCCTGTCGGTGATGGAATATTTCGAAAAAACTTTTACGATTAATATAATTTACCGCCAACTCCAGTCTCGTGCTAAATAATCCCTCCCCATTCCTTTGAGCCTGTTTCTGTTCGTAATGCATCGATTTATATACCACACACGGGGATTCCAGTCATGCATGAAGCCCATAGTTCAAATCTTCCCCTTAAAAAAGCCCCTTGTAACAATAGATACGTCACTGACGAGGAATTTCTTAAACTGCAGACGATTAATTCACTGAGTTACAACCACTAAAAGATGATCGTCAAAGTAGGACATCAGTGGTTGTCACAGCTAAAAAATGCGGTTACGCAGGTGCCGTGGAACTCTTATGCCATTAGCGAACGTAAATTATTTTAGGCCGTAGTATAAGTGCGCTCTACCGTACCTCATTTGATACATCCATGGTCCGACTACTATACAAATTCAGGGGTCCAATAAGCAACTACACTCCGTCATTTGCCCAAACGAGCCAAACCGACTGCTGTCTGTAGTACGACAGAGAGTACTATGTTGGGTACTATTATGTAGAATTTCTGCTTAAAATAGGCAGTCGACTTGAGAAGAAATCAGTATTTGTTTGTCTTGACTTTTTTGCTTGTATGTACCAAGTGTAATAATATATAACTTATTAAATAATCTTATGTTCTATCTACCTTTGACACTCGGCTATTTACTACAAATGGGTTATATTTTAGGAGTTTGTCTTATTAGTTTCTTAAGATTAATATATGTATTGATGTGGATACCGTCCTAGAATACGGCGATTCAGCAATGCGATAAGTGAAGTAATATTGAAGGAACGTTTTTTTTTAATTAAGGATTCTCCTTGCTTTATGAAAGGATTGGTATTATCCAGGCAAGCGATTATACATTTTGGCAATAACCGAATTTAGTGGACGACGTGCTTTTTTGATGAGTTATAGTCAATCTTTAAGAATGTAGCTATCCTAGCAGAAACTTCACCGTGTTTAAAGGTGTTGCTTATGTAACGGTAAATCTTTCTACCTATCTACTAATCTATCTAAATAATGATTCGGTGGTTAGAGATGAACTAATAAATTATTATTCGTTTGCTAAAATTGGAAAAAAATCAGATAAAATAAATTTCATAGGGGGTGTTACATTATCGAAACGTAAATTGAAACTTTACGCATAACCATAACTTACATAACCAAAACGTAATATCTGTATATGTAAAACATGGTTTGCATTGTATTTTTACTTGCTCTCCTGCGATGTTTGCAGGCGTACCCGCAACTAAATTTAAGTGATCATCTGTATCGTTTGTCAGTAAAAAGTGTTTCGTTTTCAGCTCTCTTTACCGGATATGCGCGTTCAGTCTAAAGGGCTCCTATACAAGCATTTCGACGGTCATAGCTAACAGCAATACTGGCAGGAGTTTATCTTGGAGCTGGCCAGACTGCTTAAAACTGGCCTTAAGCAGCTTTTTTTTTGAAAAAAATAAACAAACGACTGAATAATATGGCGCGGATCGGGAAGAAAACAAACACCTTTGGATAGGACGAGAACTTCGACCCTTTATTTTAGGCCAACCCTAACCGCCCTGATATGGAAGAAACCCATATGCCTGTGCCTATCGAAGGTGGTTCAGTGAGTGTTTTAACTTTGTTGTCATTATCTTTTTTCAATGTTTTTGTTGCTATACCAACGACGTTCGTCAATAGCTTGTGCGTTATTTTCAATTCATGTACTTGCACTTCCCTAAGTTACCTTCACAGAGCGTTTCTATAATGCTGACAGCGTCGACAATTGAGTCAAGCAATGACATTCAACGTAGCGTCTTTTAGAGCATACATAGTATAACTAACGACGCCTTGCTTTCCGATAAATGACGTAGATAAACCAGCGTATTTTACCTTGTTCCGGTTATCTCTCAATGATCTTGGGACAATGACCTAAGACTGGGCAGGTAATTTACAACCAGTTACAATTTGCTGGTTAACTTTAGGTAAACAAAATTCTCCTGAAGATAATTGTGATAAGTGATATCCATGTGTCGTATTGAAACCACTCTGTATAGGTAGGTGCTCTTTCACCTAGACCATTTTACGATTCGGTGCACACTTTTAAAATTACCATCCCTACTTTAGCATTATTCTACATTTCCGCTATGGGATTCTGCTAGCCTGCGATCATGGAATTTGCTCAGGAGTTTTGGAAATTTTTTACGAGATATACGCACAATCAATAACAATTATTATTATCTAAAGTAAAAATAGAGATATGCTCGTCTTTATTAATAGTTTCACAGATATTGTATGCAGTATAATATTATGTTAAAGATAGAGTAATGCTCGTTCAAAAACTGTTTTTTTTTTTGAAAAAAGATTTTTGAATTGCGACAGTTTTGCCATCGTAGAGAATATAATTATTTATAGTGGAAATAATTGTTATTGCCGCAAGACATTGCCGAACGTCGTACTGCCGCTGGCGCCCATATCGATTTAGCTTTAACATGACTTTTTGCAGAGCTTACCACGTCGAGGATCTCATGTTTCTTATAACTAAAACTATAAATATATGCTTTTTATATGCTAACGGTTTAAACTAAAGTATTATATTTTATAGTTAAGCGAGCATCGAACTTGAACTGTAATCAAATTTCTAATGTGGATTATTTACGGTCCGTTAGAAAACGACAGGTTTTGCTGTAGGTCGTGCCATTATCTGGGCCTGTGGGCATTGCATGAAATTGACAAGATTACGCTGGTCTTAGCGAAGCACAGGTCCTACATGTTGATATTGCATGCAGTACGCAGCTGCTGGAATTACCAATAACAGAATTCGAAAGCCCTTTCACAGAATTCCGCACGTCAATTGCAGTCGGCCGGTTGCCTACAGGTAATCCCTACAAACGTAGTCTACGCAGGAAACACGAGCAAAATGTTTAATATCATCACATTACGCAATGCTTCGCCATTTCTAAAGTCGTCATTGTCGAGGCCTAACTGTCCAAGAACGGCCACAGCTTTCCCATTTCAATGATTTTTTTTTTAAACAACACAGATACAGGGCAAGGGAAAACTGTTTTGATAGTAAAAGAGTCCTTATATATAGATATATATCTGACATTTTACACGTGTACGATGTGTATTCTCAAGGCCTACCAAGAACTCTCACCCACTCGGAATTCATTCGGCAACGGTAGGAGCCAAGCCTGAACGTCGAACATAGCGTTTCTTGGACAGGGCGTGGAAGGAGTCACGCTGGAAAAATCGATAACACCACGCTGTGTATGGCCTGTATAATGTACTGTGTCCGAATAAATCCTGACATGAGCTCCACGAAAACTGCACCTGTGTCCTTTGCGGAAGCTTCTGCATGTCGTTCCAGGCATGTCGTGTGTTTCAAAAACAGCGTACTTTTAGCTTCCTGTGCTACGTATGATATTTTTATTTCTATTTTCAATGCGTAAAGAGATAGATTCTCACATGTTTCTACCTTTTATATGCGAGTTATCTAAAGCGTGAAAATGATGACTATGAACACATTCATATCGAAAATCTGTCAATGGTCTTGCTATTATATATATATATATATATATATATAGTGATGGATTTTTATTCATTAGTCGCTAGATATAATGTAAACTAAATCTTTCTTCGCGCAGCTGTAGGTAAACCGTATTTCGGCCTAATTATTCCATCAACTTGATAGTTTTCTCAAAGGAACAGGCTGAACACAGTGAACGAAAGCAAAAGTAATAACAAAAAGGACTACTCAAAAATAACATGATAGTTTCTGGCGGTTGAACGAGATGGCGCTACTTCTGTGCAGAGTTCTTATGGGAGGGGCGAGCTTCTCGGGAAAAGTTAGGAAGCTGCCGCCCCGGCAATAGGTTAACGAAGCCCATGTTAATGTCAAGAGGGCGAGTGTAGGAAACAAGCCTTCTTATGCAAATCCCACGAAGACAGCAACCCATAATTACCGATGTTTTTCAAAAGGTACGTAGCCTTAACGAGCCTAAGCACAGCGTTGTTATTTTAGAAAGGCTGTTGCCCAGATTTCGACTATGCTGGGTTTTGTGTTGGTGCAGAATGTATTTAGACCAGGTCCACGTAACATTCCATTTTGCTTCCGGAGCGGCAACGACTTTGGTGACGTATATAATGTACGAACATAGAGAGATCGATAGTGTGAAAGCGAATCTGTATATAGATCATAACAAAGCGGATCGATCCTTTCTTATTAAAATATTTAAACTTCGCCTCAGCTATGTAGTTTGCTCAATATGTTTTGTTAATGCTATACCTGCCGTTGCGTAACCAACAAAGAAAGGCTGTGGCAGTATCCCTTAGCCTGCTGATGACTATCCGTGATTAGTTGATGTCATGGTACGGCTCTTTTCACTCAAGTTCCTCACAGCATCTCAGCACTTCCATAACATACCGGTCATACTGTTAGGCTCTACCGGCAACGATCTAACCCAGTCCCAGAACGAAGTGACATAGAAGTTATGTAATCTGCAAACTAGCTAAATAGTTTCAAATCAATTTAGTGCGTAATGTAGTTTTTCAAAACTATCTATGCTGATGGCCTAGAGCGAGACGGCCGGTAAATACAGTCTTCTCGTAACAGTCGCCCAACTTTAACCCCCAAAATGGCTGTTTGTTCCTTCGAGTCACTTCGTTATCCTTCTATACGACATCGTTCTTCATTCAGTCATCATCGTTCAGTTACTTTAAATTGGCAGGTTCATTTAGTACAGCTGATTTTCAAATAACAATTATACTGGGCTTCCGTTTCAATAAGTTACCATTGTGCAGTTGTGAAAATCTACTCTTAGGTTTGTCACAGATTGCTATGAACGAGCTGTTAGACTGAATTATAGGGCTCCTATGTATGAATTGTAGGAAAGTTTGTTGAATGTATCAGTTTTTAACGTTATCAGTATCGGCAACAAACAATTTTAGTACGTACCAAAAGCGAACTTTTCCAAGTTAACTGTTACACATATACGTATATTCGGTTCGTAAGCTGCAAAGTTTATGTTATCAATCTACAGATTCCTAGCTTGCCTGACAATATCTAGGTAAAGATAATAGTTACTCATTTCCAGCGCGCAATGACTAACAAGTGTAGAAGGTAGCATAGCAGATTTTTTGATCTGTTGCATTTATCGATCATCCGCTGAGGCAATCTGCATCGTCAACGAGCTGGAAAAGCATTAAGTAGAACAGTTATTTTCTGTGTCTCTTTAAACACATTATTTATTACTGGCTAGTCGTCTGTTAAAGTGTGGCTTTAGCTAGAGATGCTAGTGCTTTAAGCTACATAAAATGACAAGGTTAAACGCTAGATAACAAAGATCACACAAACGCGGAAAATTTAAACTAAGGTCAGGAAACAAAGCTTTAGGTCAATTGCTTTCATGTAGTAGTTTTGTAATATTATTCAGTTGATGAGAGAAATTGTATTTTGTCACTTTTTATCCGCGCCGTTCCCATATCGAGATTCTTTACAATGACGAGCTGGTCTTTGAATGTTAAAATGTAGGTCATATAGGTTCCGCTAGGTCAAGTGTTAGCTGTTAGCTGTAAAAAGAGGATCAAAACTAATTGGAATAAAGTAGGCAAGGAGAAATCTAGCTTTAGCAGCAAGTCGATTGGGATTAAGATTAAAATACAAAAAAAAAAAAAAAAAAAAGTAAAAAGCTAGAGATTTTATTATGTCAATGATTTATTTCCATCATGCTAAATATTTCATTTGTGATACTCTGTTATCTCGCATCAGACAGAACCTCCCCGAGGAAAAGCACAGGATGCCACTGACTGCGGATTTAATTTGTAATTAGAGGCAACTGGAAGTTTTTATCCTTTAGGTTCCTTGTTCCGTACATGTACATTGTTAGGGACGGACTGCCATGTGGAAAGTTCGGTTGAGCTAGATACTTCGATAGGTCACCTCTAATGGTAGGTGAGCCGTAAATAATTTCCCTAATAGATTCGCCTTAGCAGGTGATGATGTTCCTGTCGAACATTTTGGTGAGTGCCATCTTGAAAGAAGTCTACGAGGCATTCGAAGGTTCATCACGTCAGCAAATGAACCAAACCTTTATCTAACCCTTCACTTAACTACTAGCTCTTGAAATTGAATAACGTTTCAATATTGTGGGCAATTTCACACGTTTTTTTTTGAAGCCTTTTACGAGTTTCTAAAACAAAAAAAAAAAAAAAAGTGTCTAAAAATCTTAAATTCCGTGTTGCTGTGAAGATTTCCTTGAATTTTTTGAAAATATTTTGTTATGGGATACCTTATTCGCAGCACCCGGGAAAATCACCTTCTCTTCTTCTTCAGAAGAAGCTTCTACAACTGATTGAAGTGGATTATGTTTGTAGCTGGCAGTCGATAGTTAGCCTTTTGCACTTTCCTTATACCCAGCCGAGGCTACAGACTCGTAGGTTGTGATCACGACTCGGGCCTTAATCAAATGCTCAACTCAGCGATGTTTGCATCACCTTTAGTCAACGTAAGAACCGCTTTCGGGTTTTCGGAATCTGGGATAACAAATTCGCCCAGAAATTCTGGTCTAGATTAGAAAACGAATAATGTTGGTCCTGAAACGAAGTACTATTATATGTTCAGGGTTGGCGGATGTTGACTTCCCGTATTGATGGAAAAAACCAACTGCAAAAATTTATCGCTAGTCGTTAAAACGTTCAATGTAAGTAACGAGACATTGTCAGCGATAAGCTAATATTTGACACAGCGGCCAATTGCGTGGGCAACGGTGGCAAAAATGATCTCTATCTAAAAATGTGTCCGAATATTCTATTTCATATCTCATTGCCATAATTCAACGCATTCGCTGCGACCTATCCTTTAAGTTGTCACTAAAACAAGATCTAATAGTAGAAATCTTTTTTGGATACTCTGTGTATAATTCTGGAACAAAAACCTTTATATATATACACAAAAATAGTAACCCCTAGCTATTTATAATCTTTGCCAGATTGTTTCTTTAACGATTTAGCAAGTAATTTCTGATTTTTCTGTTAGGGGTTTGTAGTTCGGCTTTACACGACAAACAAGTAGCTAGTTATTCATTGCTTACCGTTACCGCGAATCTACGGGGCCCAACGGTGTACCTATTGCAGTATCTAATTCGCGATATTTTAACAAGTAATGGTAACCGCTGGAATAGGGCTATTAATTTCTAATTAATAATAATTAATCTAAAAAAATACAAGTCGAAGTAGATCTTAGACGCTGAATCGTATCTCTGAGCAACCACCTGTATGTTCGCAAACATACAAACATACATACATATACAATACGTCTCATTACGGTTCGGGGCATTCTAGGGTGTGCTTACTATCTACTTGTATATGGTGGTCATCGCTGCTAAGCCCTGAGTCGCTCAACTCTATTATTCACTGATGTTGTGTATCGATATCTTTTTTGCTTGTAATCAATAATTATCAACGTTTTTTTGCCTTGGACCTGCTACATTGGTCCAGCAGAAAAACAAACCGTTCTTTTTTAACTTCACTAATAAACAATGACCGGTAGCCGAAACTGTTTGGTCGGGAATGATTTTGAGGTAATACAAGTTGTCGAAGGTACGTTTTATGGACATACGGCGACAGATATTTCTCTATTTAGAATTTTGATTTTAATTTCATTACCTTGATTGTCAGAGAATTATTATAACTTTCCTCCTTTTTATTGATTAAATAAACTTGTCTTTAAAATTTTTGTTAATATCTTTATTTTATTAACATATTTAGGGTCATGTCCTGTTGAGGAGCCCTACGTAATTTTAGGTCAATTTTTTACTATTTTATATTTTGGTTGTTTTTAATTCGCCCTTTTATTTTTATTTATTAGACTCTCAAATTAGATCAAAGGGAAAAATAAAATAATAAGAGAATAATCATAAAAGGAAGAATAGATTTTGAATAATAAGAAATATAATTCTTATAAATAAAATTTAAGAGCTATTACCAACTAAAAATGACCTTATTATACCACTATATATACTAATAACTGTAACTGTAATAACTAACTATGTTCTATTCCTTTATATTCAATATTGAAGCCTAAAACTAATTCAGATTCTCTTTCAGCTGAATCAAAGGGGGTGTACGCTTTCTTCAAGCGACAAACAAAGCTTATCACCTGTGGCGCTGACGGAATTTTTCCATCTGTGGGTCATTTTCCATGGTACCGTTCTGGTCAGATATTTTCTTAGCGAGCAGACAATGTTAATGCTACCATACCAATTCTAGGTACACATAAATACTTACGGACGTTAAAAATTATTAGCTATATATCTAGGCTTTTATAAATTCGCCTTTTGTGGGTCGTAGCAGTTTGCAAAAACACAGACACCTCTCGCTTATCGTAGAGATCCTCATTAGATCGTGTCCTTATTTGGGTCTACGCAGAAAAAAAAGATGCTGAATAGCAACAAAACAAGTACGGTTGCAATTAAGCACTAGAACGTTAGATTATCACTGAAGGTAACAAGAGCTTAACAGGAACAACTACCCTGGAATACTAAATTCAGAGCAAAACGGATATCTGTACGGCACGTACTACGAAGTGCTGTAGAGTGCGCTTCAATTGCAGATGGGACCGATCACTGAACTTCATAGGGATAAGCGAACATCCTGAGCACCATAGTGTAGAAATCCAAAGAATTGAGTACGGCGCCACACAGGCTCTCGAAGTTGGGCGTTCTTGAAATAGCTTTTATATATAATGATATCAAAATAAAAAAGCAAAATAGCCTTGACGGCCAGCCACAGATGATGTTCTAATTATGGGACCGTCTATTTTATGTAGCTGACTTTTCATACTGAAGCCTCATTGTCAATGCCATTGTTTAAATAAGAAGAGGCAGATAGTTTTCTATTCAGCATATGATTGCTATTGTCTGGTATTGATTACAGTGACGGTTGTATGTTCTGCGGTTTAAGGGACGCTTGTTTTTTCGGCGACCTTCGGCTGCCTGGAGTGTTTCACCATTTTCGGCTTCGGAGCCTTTTTGGACATTCTATGTTCGATATCTGAATCGCATCCTGCTTTCTAAAACTAAACAATATTTTAAGTTTGCTGGTTGACTTTATAATCCACATTTAATTGAGCTTATAACGATATAGTGATTTAACGAGATTCTAAAAATTTCCATAGTAATATACTGTATGAATGAAGAAATAAGACTACTGTTCCCTTTTCAACTCTTTGCCGATAACGGCCCAAGTGAGCGAGTCATCGGGACAAGCTGGACTCTCGCCTGATAATGCTCCATCCAACGAATTCAAATTTGGTCTATTAGGCGACCCTATGTGCTCATCTTTGAGCATGCTTCTGTTCCTCAACATGACAACGTTGTACTAACAAAGGCTTGTATAAGCCTTTCAGCATCCAGTCGAAGAATGTATGGTCCTCCTTCAGATGTCCATGGTTAAACAATAGTTTGTAGAACACGCAAATAAACCTTTCCTGAAAAGCTCCTTTCTTGAAGGGGTGCGGTGGCATAACGTCCCCTTCGCTGGAACATCGTTTTAGGGAAAAAAAATGCTTTTATTTTGAAAAATAATGATGAATCCAGCGATTACCTCTGTGGTTTATTGTTGCATTAAAAATAAAAAAATGTGCTGTCGAGGAAAAATCGAAGAGAACCTGCTATTTAATTCTTGCGAGAGTCCAGTAGCACGTAACACCAGTTAAATCTGTTAGGTGTATTGCTCTCATAAAGGATCTAGCTGACTTTTATGGCATATAATGTGTGTTTGAAGTCCTTGTGAGCAAACCTTCTCAAAAGTCTTCATTACCGCTCCGGTTGAAAAGGAAAAATTATTGGTATTCTCCGAAGGATCTATTCTATATCTCATTTGTATTTTATGCTGAACGCACGGCGTTAGCAAATTATGATGATGATATTTTGCATCAAATAAGAGAATATCTATCTTTATAATTTAATGTTGTATTCGTATCGTACAGATGATGTACTCGAAGCGTTGAAAACCCGGGAGCCTTAGCTATACCACACAACAAATCAGTCGGTCTCAGGCCCTCTGCCGGCGTCTGCGAAACTTGTGACTTAGTGGGGTGATTTATACCAGGTAAACATATGTTCTCAAGTTTGTTGTAATTGTCCCTGAAGTTGCCAGTGATTATTACGTTTACCTATTTCTGATTTAGTGACAATGGTAAATGATTTTAGAAAGCGAATCTGTGAGCTCTCGTTTCCTCACAAGATTTGCTTGGTGCAGTCTTCGCAATCGTCCGTCAAAGAGCTAAACATCGTTCGATTGAAAAATATAGTCAAGATACGTCTTGCAAGAACGTTTCAGCTTTTTTTTTCTAGCACTTGGTTAACATAGTGGATGCGTGGTGATGCAGCTTTATCTAGGGTATAATGCTAAGAACTACTGTGTTGGCGAAGAGTCTGCTGCTGCTTGAAAAACGATCTGAGATTATACGTGATTTAGAAAATAATAATTTACTCAGCATTATGTGCACAATTGATTATTCTGGAACCTATAATTTACACTAGTTTAACCACTCCTAGCGTTCAAAAACTTGTCGTGGATTCCTTCGATGTATGTGCGACGTAATACGACAGGCTAGAAGATATGTATGAAGTTTTCGTGTGATCCTATTATTGGGTCCGACCCTACAAGCTTGGAGGGGGTTCACCCACGATCTATTGTTGGATAACACCTTTTTGCGATAATTAGATATTGATATTATTTTTATTATGCAGGCACAACACACTAACATATAAGTGGCACAAATTAGAAAATTTAATATCTTATTTTAATAGTACATAAGAAAAAAATGGATAATCATACAAGTACATCACTAATGTCAGTGACAGAAGGAACACTCAAGACATTTAGCAGCGTATAACTAATCTATTCTACACTAGTCGGCCTTTGGCTTTAAAAACTTACTTCAACTCTAAAAACTTCGAACGATTGCTGTTATCGTTTCAATGTTTGGTAAACATTTTGTATTCTGTGTTAACTTCTCACTGTTATGTGAGTTCCTTGCGCGGACTGGCTCAATACAGGTATATTCAGATGATCAACATGATTAGGTATAAGATGTAGCAATTCAGTGATTCTGAACTGCGAACTTATACTCTTTATCAAGTTAAGTAAGCAATTCAGACTTGGTAAGCTTTCTTCGTCTGAGAGACCGAGGTCGTCGGCAAAGGCCATAGAATTTGGGTATGAAAATATGCCTATGGGGGCAGCATAATGATACTTCAAAATACTCACTGAACTACAGCATGAATGTGCGTATCTTGCCACGAAGCAACATTTTAACACTGCGGAAACAGTAGTAACAATCGACACTGATGCAACAATCATATGATATAGCACTTATATGGCGTCATAATCATATTGACATGTTCAACAATCGGCTCACTTCGTGCAGTGGTAAAATAACGTTCTAGGTGGGTCACTTACGAAGTAGCGACCCAGGACAAATATGAGCACTATATATTATTGTTAATTTTCGCCAGGCGACCTTTGGAATAGCAGTAATTACTGCTAAGCCGCCAAATCTAGCATGGCTGATCTCTTGCTCTGCAGTCGTGTGTAATGATTTCCGATCTAGCTCTGTTACAATCCATTCGGTTTTACGGAAATGAAAAAAATATATGCAATGCAAAGAAAAATTGCAAAAAAGCAACAGACGAGTCGTACGGTACCTTAACGTGGTCTCAGTTGAAACTGGATAAAAATTTAAGATTTTATTTGCAAATGGACATTTTTGAGTAGTGTCTGCTCTTGCAAATCCGGGGCAACCCAATGCCCTCACGAGAGTAAATGACAAGAATACAATTAGATGATTCATAGCCCAGCTGTCTAGATCAGGCCATGAACCTTTTGCTGTCTATGGGCAACCCGACTCCCTGTAGCTCGACTGAAGTTCGTACAAATAGCATCGATCAATATTAAAATGTAAATTAAGCATCCAATCGTTCTTTATATTTCATTCTAATTGGTACACTCTGTAGCAGTGGCAATTACCTTTGAAGGCTCGAACTGTCGTTTCAACTAACGCTTCGCCGTCATCATAATGCCGCTAGTTTACTTGGCCTTCATTTATTGAAAATGCTTTTGATATTTGACAGGGATTGCTTTGTTTTCGCGCCTCTGCAGGTGATTTTTGCCGTGTCCATTTTAAATCCCTAATCATCACCCTGAAATTCTAATAGTTTTCTAAACGTGACTTTCTCATTGCTCCTGTCCTATTGTGTGATGATGTGGGAAATTAGCTAATTTTATTCGATCCAATTTTAGGGAACGATATCTTACGCTTATTTTCAAAATTGGTCGAGTTTCTTTGCTTCTTTTTAAGGTTCCTTTACATGCACTTCGGGGTATTTTCCAGCCAATGGCCAAACTCTATATACTTTTCCTAATTCAAAAATTTCTCCCTCATTGCTATAAAGAGGCATCGTAGCTCCCGCTGAGCGAAATCCTGATCGTCAAATATATCTTTCGTGATACCTTTCTATAGTCAGATTTGTTCCATACTTTACAGATACATGCTCCCCTTTAATTGACCACCTCATACTCTCTCTCTAGAGAGCCGTTTCTGCACCATGAATAGTGAGACGTAAATCGTTTGATATTTCGATGTTAGTTGTGTTACCTTTAAAAACACCGGCTAAATATTTTGCATCGAGTGTGTTTGTGTCCGGATACGAAGTTAAACCACCAACGTGTCTCGAAGATTGGCAGGCAAATACCTTACTCACTAATCTATCACGGGACGACAAAACTAATGTTATTTTTTTTAAGTAATGTTTATGTAACCTTCGAATTGATTGTTACTTGGGATTGTTGCTAAAAGAACAAGACTGAAAAATGTTTTTCGTGCTTAAAGCAAACCCAATCAGTGCGCTTACGTCCGCCGTGACGATCAATATAGCTATATAGCTACAGACGCTAAGAAAATGTAACAAAAACAAGAACAGAAGCTGTACTAAGCTGTAAAAAAAAGTCTAGTAACAGCTGATTCGAAATTCGGTCAAGTAGCCTTCTCTAAACAAATGTCCAGAATAATATACTGGTGTCAAATATTACATCGCTTAAAGAAAAAGTGACTGAAGGTAGAGTTTGACTGCGGTATACCTGGGTCTGATTACGCTGCCCCAAGAAATGACAAAAATATGTTCCCCAATGAAACAAAAATCAAATATTTTTTCTCTCTATTTTAGGTGTATCGGTGTACAGTAAAGCTAAAACTATTAGATTACGGACGTGTCGTCTAAGAAGATCGTTTCAACATAGCAGTCCGTCGTGCCAGTACAAATTCTAGTGCTACATATTGCTACATACAAAAACAATGATCTTTCTTCCAGCTAGAGCGGCTTAAACTAACATATGTTAGTTAGCATGAGTCGAATCAAACAAGAGTCATCATCATTTGAAAGCTGACAATAGCAGATGCATTAATCCTGTTGAAATACGTTTATTCTTTACCTTGAAGGGAACTGAAGTTGCTGCAAAAACCCACTATATAGTCACAATGTAATTGCAATAAATGCACCAACGCCGCCTATGGAAAAACGTTGTGTTAGTTGGAAAAAAAAGATGGATTATCGGGAGAAAAAACAGCCCACATATGGCGCTGTCGCTTCCGTTCCGGAAATCCGGCATGTAGAGTCCCTTCTCGTAGTGATGGACCAACTACGAAGAAAATTGATAAATCGATACGATAATTAAGCAATACCGACCTGTGAATAGTTGAACAACTAAGTGTTTACCGTCAAAGCGTCGAAAAAAGCTGGTTACAAACAAAAGCTCAACATTTGGGTGTTGTCAGACAAAAAACGAAATCAAATCATTTCTGAAGTGATTGATCACCAGCGATGAAACATAGATCACACCCAACAATGCTGTGCTAGAAAACAATTACAATCTGTGGCAAAGTTTCTAAGGAAGGTTCTTTGCTAGGATTGGATGACAATGTCAGAGCACACACATGTTTAGCTACCCGATAAAAGTTTTAACTTTTAGAATTTAAGTTTAAAAACTTGAGTGGAAGATTTTGATAAACTTGCGTTATAGCTCGAACCGTACATCACTAGACGATCGTCTGTTTTTGTCTCCGCCGAACTTCGCTAATGGTTTTAATTTTTTTTAACGGAGAGATGTAATAATAGCTTGGCACAAAGTTCTTTAGCGATGGGCTTATGATATTGCCAGAAAGGTGGCAAATGATGCATACTTTTTTTGGCAGTTCACTAGATGACTATCTTAAAACTTACATTTAAAGGCTATCTTTTATCCGATTGGCTGTAGATCGCGTAGGCGAAACGTTCGTAGTCCTGCTATATTTTCATAATTCCAATAACATTGTGTAAATAAATTCTCGTTTCCATGATCTACCTATTACATCCATTCATACAGTAGAGAAAGAAAAATTTTTAAACATTTCACATAATATACATTTTTTCAATATATATACATGTTGCAGTAATAACGAGATTTAACGGCTAAAGATTAGTTGTACATACTGGCTGGCTGGCTGGTGCGTGTCATTGGTAAAAGAAACGTCGCTTAAAAAAGGTAGCAGTGGGAAACCCGGACATGGACACAGCGTTTGCGATCATTTTTTAGCGTTTGCTCTATATCTAAACCAGTTGTCGGTAAATGCTAGCTCGAACCTATAATTAATACATTTTTTTTAGTGTTATATCGAATTGCTTCTGTCAGACCAACCGGTTCAACGATCTTTCCTCTCTTAAAGGCGTATTAGAGATCGTTGTGCATGGATCACTCACAATTTGTTGACGGTCGTCTACTGATCCTAGTTCTCCAGGACGATATTTAGGCTGGCTTTTGTGGTAGATAGAATTTTTATACGAGTGGCAAAACTCTTTGACGTATCACACAAATGGTCTGCAAGAACTTGAAATGCTTGGAGGCAGTAAATATGAATCCGGTTAGATGTCTATTGAAAATGTTCTTTGTAACACAAGGTGCGCTGCCAGAAAACGCTACCGGTACAAGCTCGATATTCAGCTGATGTTGGCAGCAAACATTGGTTGCGTTCGTAAGATCGATACGACTAACGGGTACAGATCCTGCTGTGCTCAGAGTGTACTCAAATTAGCGATAGCTTTAGCCCTTTGCAAAGGATCTGAAGTGTATTTGTTTCAGCAAAAGTTCTTCGTCACCTTGATTATTTTAGCTATGCAAGATACTGAGGAATGGTTAATATTAGCTTTTTTGCTAGGCGTCAATGCAAAGTGTTGGTTGTTTTTTCTTTATACATGCATTGAATAGGGTCGCCTCCTCATTTAAACGGTCGTCTAGGTGTTCATTTGTATCGTAGGATTTTGAGCTCGAGCTGCTTTGGGCAAATTACAGGGCCGGCTCAAGACGACAATTTAAATCCGCTCCCGTTCTTAGTAGTTGTTAGAGCGAGATCAGGAAGCAAGATCCGTTGGTAGAGCTCTTTTTGGATACTGACGGTTTCATCTTATTCTCGATAAATCGGCATTATCTCCAGTAAGCATTGACGATCCTTAAGAGATACGACCTCCCGCTGGAAGAGGACCTGCTGCAAAAGATTGCCTTGCTAGCCAACGGGAAGATCAAAGGACTTAAGCTCTCGCTGAAAACCACTTTGGCCTATTTTACCTTACAAGTCGCACCCTATGCATCGAACGGACTGCCGTTACTAGGCTCACACCTCGCGGTGAACCGGTACCTCGTGTTCGATCTTATAAAGCCAGCCTACTTTAACAGCATCTTGGATCCCCATCCTTCAGCCAGAAACCTACTTATTTACGTGCTCTGTGAAACACTGTCATTCGTTGAGCAGTTGGGGCGACGATTCGGCTTAAGACAAACAGAAGTCTACAAACAGCTCATGGGCGAGTATATTGGTTACCGTGTCACTGTACCAACGCGGGCCACATTATATATCTAATAGGAGTCTGCTTTGAAGCAGCTCGGATGAAATGGGCAGAACTGTTACACGGAAGCTGATCACTGGAGCTCACACAATCGACAATGCTTATAAAAATGAATACAGATGGAAATTGGATGGTTCTCCTACCGAAATGAATATGCTAACCTAAGTCATTATATCCTGATATATTAAACTGAGTTAAAACGTATAAAATAACTTAAACTTTATATGGCTAATAACTAAAATTTAACCAAATTAAAAAATAAAAAAATAAATTTAACCATTAATTAAAATGCCTAAATCGCGGCAAACAAACATCGCAAAAAGAAACTTTAGGCATCATTTGCGCTCGAATAGGATTGCGCATAATAAACCCAATAGAAGAACGCTACAACAACGATGGTATTATACCATATATAAGGGTCCTCACAAGAGATGCAAACAAACAAATAAACGAAGGCGAATACTGCTGGTACGCACCAAGAAGTAGCAAGCGAAGTGGCCAATGACACAATGAATGAAGGGTATTCGATAAACGAACATACGATCACACGTCCCTAGACAGGAAACGGCCTTTTGTCCTCAAAGCTATGCATATATATGCTAAAGTACTGTGAGGCCAAACACAATAACCGTTGAAGCCTGCATTGCAAGAAATTATTTCCCACATATATGAAACCGCATCTAACAAGCGAGTAATCCACCGCAAAAGGAACGGCTTAGCGGTAGTCCTGTAACAAAAGGTATTTCAATACGGCCCAGCATAGAAGGAGTGGAAAGAATGTTGGGGAGGAGTCCGCGTCCGATAGGTTCAATACAGGAGAATGCGATATTGGGAACGATTCGTTAAGGACTTGATGAATCGGGACGCGCATATTTTACGAATTGGCTAAATAATTTCCTATCGGAGACGAGGATAAATCGGACTCAACCCCATAATTTATTTTATCATCATTATTTACGTGTCTGCTATCGTATCTAGAGCAACCGCACAGCTGATCCGTAACAGGGGAGAGATATGGGCATAGGAACAGGAAGTCCTATAGAAAATGCAAATTGGTTTGTAAACTGGAATCGGCTAAAGACTATTGTACGGCAGTAACATATATGTACCAAGGGCGATACGAAGGCGTACGATATAGTTAAGAGGAGCAGCCCCTGGGAAATATTAGACGAACCCGACATGAGCCCCTATTGTGATTTGCAATAATTAAGTTGCTAAACGTTGAATAAATGCAATACTTAATTTTTCTTCATCACGATGCTGAATTTGATAAATTGAAGACGATTGGAAAACTGAAAGAGGGTTGTCGACGTCATCGATATGGCTTTCACTGTACACAGTGCAACAATTATAATATCAACTAAGAAGGGCACATGAAGTAATCAACGCATTTAAGCAGTAGACTTAATATTCCAGCGCTATTTTTTACAAATATTTAATATTTGACTAACTAATACAAACAGGAAATAAGCTCTAACTAATGTTTGATCGATCCAAATGTGCCGTAAAGGTTTTCTCAAAAACGAATCCTCCAAACGTAAGTGAAAAAGACAGTATCGCCAGCCTAATATACAGCAACGCGCTAACAGCTATGTCAAGCACCCCGATACGTAGCAACGACGCTATTGCTGAAAAAACTGCTCTCAAACGTAGTTGTCAAGGCTGAAAATAATATACGGGATATAAAGGAAGCTTCCCGCTTTGGCCGACCGTCTGGCGACGACCACTTGAAGACACCTTCGAAGAAAAACAGCCAACAAGCAGTTCGGGAATCAGCCGAATGAATTTAAGCGAAAACTTAGAGCTTGGGCACCTCGTAAGTTCTCTGAACCGAATAAAAAGCTATGGTGCAAAGTTACATTCATTTCACTAGTGGTATCTAGACATCAGTAAGAACACGAGATCGGAATGGAGGGCTCTAGGGACGAAATTGAGGCCCAGGATCCATGTAGATCTTCATTCAATTAAAAAAAATGCATTACACTTGGTGGAACTTAGCTTGGTTCCCTGGAAACTGCTTTCTACGAGCTAAGCAGTTTATTTCCACGTTTCTTCAACTTAGTTTCATCGAGGCAACCAGGTTATTCAAGAGAAAAGACCTGACAGACGTCACCAAGTTATCCTGTTTCATAACACAGCAAATATACTCGAATTTTCCCTCTGAAATTTCAAGTAGAAACTTTTGCTGCATCCACCATAATTTCTGGATTTTGCGCCGAGGAACTGCTTCTTTATCTGTTCACCGGACAATCACTTTCATGGTCTTACCTTCGACACAGACCAACAATATTTTCAAGATTGAACCAGTTACCTTCTGGCGAGACGACGTACATCATTTGACGAAAGACTGGGAGAAAGTCGTGAAAAATGACGGGGAATACGTAATAACGTCATAATTTACAGTTACAAGAATAAACATGTGCTGTCTTTTATTTAGCAAAGAACCGCAGAAACATATTATTAACCTTAATAAATTTTGTGGCGAAATAAGCGCAACGTTACATAAAGTATGACCAGAGGCTATACTCAAAATGACAGAGAAACGTTGCCAGTCCATCGATCTGGAACAAAAGACCACAACAAATATGGACCAATACGAATTCAATAATTGGTGAACGAAAAATTTCGTTTGAGCCGGTATTATATAGCTATCGAACGACAAATATCGGAAATATCTACAAAACTTGGGCCAGGAACAGATCCTCGCAAGGTGTCTCGGTAGTGTACATTGGAGCGTAAGGATAGCATGCTTTTGCAACGATAACTGAATAAAAGCCTCACTCAGTGGCACATGTGACGTGGTTACACATTAAACAAGCTATTTTCTCAGCACTTTGGACTCTACCGCTGGAAACTTCAACTGAAATGGCGTATGGCATGACCTCCAAGCAAAAGTACTGCTTAAACGGACTGTTAGTAAGTAAAAATACCTATTACCATACAACTCCGCGTCAGTCTGTACTTCGTTTTACTTACGGCGTGCGATATTGTACTGTTTCATTGATTCCAACGTATTAATACTTTATCCTAGAGTTTCCGAAAGGAGTTTGATGTTGTACAAAAAATCCTGAAGTGCGACAGTAGAGATGCTATCTATTTTTTGCATCTTTTTGATTTAGTTACAATTCAAAAATCCAGAAACTCTGTATTTTCCTCTGCATATTATCCGTGCCTTATTTGTAACTGTTTTCTTCGTAATAACACTGAAAATATATTGTCTCGAAAAATGGTGCGGCGCAATGCAATTTTCTCTATTTACACGAGTGTGAAGCACTGTTTATGCAATTTGTTCATACATAAACAACATAAACATGTGAATATAAGAGGATCATATAAAGGCGACGACCGAATTAGGCAGCGTGAAGATTGTATGATAATGTGGTAGATAAGGTTGGCGCTAGTTCTGAACAAGAACCAACCAAAAAGTTGATCCGAATCAAACAAATCTCATCAAATGTCAGGAGCGACATCTAAGTTACGGTTTGTCTTCACTAAAGTTCTTTGCTTGCTCTTTGCTTGTACTAAAAAAATCTTGCTAATCAATTATAAATATAAAATCCAATTCGTGTGGGCCAATTCGGATCTTGTTGTTTAGATACTGTTGCTTGAAATGCCACAATTTTGTAATTTGCCAAAAAATAAGAGCATACAGTAAATATAAACGGAGAATATAGTCTAGGAATCGAAATTGACAGAAAAGTGTTAAAACAAAATAAGAAAACAATTCAAAATAGATTCTGGAAAAAAATGGTAGAATGAGTTGATAGAAATACGGGCACGGCTGCGATATATCTTCTGCGATTTCTTTACCTTGCTAAGCGTTATACTTGATCCGAATAATAATAGCTTGCAGTATTTCGAGGCCGTTTGTTTGTGATATTTAACTCGATACATTTCCCGCGAGGGGAACTTTAACTGCATTCATGTTGTAAGGAGCATCTAGATGGGCTACACATTCACGTCGGTAGCCATTGATCCAGAGCTGCAAGTCGCTAACTCCTTTAGTAAAGATGACGAACGATAAACATTTGTTTGTTTCAGTTGGGGAATATTTGAATGAATTCATAGGTGAGTATGGTCGAATGGTTTGTTTCTTCCTTTTTTGCATCTTCACTAATCAGTTTTCGAATTGCAGCACAGAAAGGCCTATTGGCAGCATCGTTGGCTGTTATCTGCGATTTATAAGAAATGGCCGTTCGTAGAGGCAATGGCAAAAAATAATTGTTCCAGCAAATGCAAGTTTCTCAATGTAAAGGGTGCTTTTTGAGCGTAGTATGCGTGGCGTCCTTCAGAACTCCACGGCTTCGAGGGCAACTTTGATATATCTTAGGCAGAGTTGGCTCCAGTCCTTAAATTATCATTCATCAAAAAGCGGGAACACTTATGCGTACACTGACAATATGTAAGAAACGTACAAAGTAAATTTAAACCCAATTTCTTTTTCCATATATAAACAAAGCTTTTTATGGTCCAACTAAAACTCTGTTAAGTTGCAAAATCAATCTGATAATTATTTAAAGAAATTTTTAACAAAATATTTAAGGAAAATTGTTTTAGTTAGAAACTAATTATTTTTTCTAGGCGCTGAACATGCCTAGAGCGTGAACCGTTAAAACGAAACCATTGTGCTACTGCGAAATCCGTCGTTTTAGGTC
Source organism: Varroa jacobsoni (assembly GCF_002532875.2). NCBI lineage: Eukaryota > Metazoa > Arthropoda > Arachnida > Mesostigmata > Varroidae > Varroa > Varroa jacobsoni. Next base: position 21,239 of record NW_019214421.1, on the reverse strand, counting down.
CTGATACGCGGGGGACCACAATCAAGGTATAGATGTAGGTGACACGGTGTTGTATCATACGCAAGTAATGCTTAAAGCATTACTTTACCCAAATGGCCGTTAACTTGGGCTCAAACAAACTCTGTGGATCTGTCAGGACTAGGATAGGTAAGCCACAGTAACCAACTCCCCATTACGTGAATCACGAGAGGACGATGATTTGGATCGTGTAGTCTTCTCATAGAAGACGCTAAGGAATATTAGATGAGAAGTTTTCAGAAGGACTTCAGCACCTTCGTGCGATTCTTATACGATCAGGAAAAAGAGGAACACGAAAGAGAACGAAGAGAACGGAGACTCGAAAGGAATCAGAGGAGCTCCTGAGATCTCCGTTCTTCAAAATTTCAATGTGCGCTCAGCTTTCTCGACGTTGATGGGAGGTATTCCGGCAGGTAGAGGTTTAGTGTTTGTCCTTTCACGCAGAGAGAGGGAGCCCCTCGCTTAAGTTCCATGCATCAACAGTTAAAAGAAATGCTCCGGCTGTTCCTTGTGGGTGCACGCATGCATGTGTCCACACGTTCTTAAGAAAAGATTCGGGCTACACATTATTCATGCTTCAACGGTGAAGTGGGTAAGCACATGGGATCACCATACCGGAGGTATTTACGCTGGGTCTCTTTCGTAGACATATTTGAGACTAAGTCAGAGACGTAAAACGATTTCCATTACCAAACAACTTAATAAGAAGGAGCTCATCTGTTTAATAGTTTCTTTTTTGGCATGATGAACGAGCAAAGTATGATCTGACGCCATTTGACGAGTTCGTTTTCAGGTGCAAAAGAAACATCTTCCAAGAATTTTGGTATTTTGTAACATAGGGTTGAATCTCTGAAACGAGATTCTGAGCTCCTCTGTGATGCCTAGATCAATCGAACACTACTACGGGGCCAATCACAAAAAAAGCGTGTCTACTTCGTTGTCATCCTCTGCGATGTAGCGTGAAAAAAGTTTGCGTACTTCACACAGACATTATAAACGCGGTTGACACGTTCGTTGATGGCTTGAAGTAATTAGGCCGCTTTCAAAGAGCGTATGTAGGACATGGATGTTCGCTACGTATGACTTGATTAAACCAGACATGCATCAACCATACTATTGACTTCTGCATCAACCCCAGAAAACAAAACGTTATCGGTGCCATCAAAGACTTTTCTGCTTTATTAAACAGAATCTAAATATAAAAAACGATGAGTCTATTGAGTTCCAGCAATGTTTATTTACTGGCCCACCAAGAGAATCTCAAACGAATGAGCCCTAAAACAAGCCGACAATCTGATTTTCAAAATGTATTCAGTGTTGAAAACTGCACAAGTTCTAAAATAGCAATTCTCCTCAAAACTCGAAAAACTTCTCGGATGTTTTAGCCGTCAAATAAGTTTTGTTGCTAGATCTTAAATAGTTCTACTTCGTGAAAATTCGGATCCTGCCCAGTAGCCATTCGAGTCTAGTTTATATACCTAATCAATTCAAGTTTAATGAGGACAGATTAGATGTGTTACGCCTTCAGTCTATATGGCCTTGTCGAACGAAATAATTCCCTTCTTTCGTGTGGGCACTCATATTTTAAATAAAAAACCCATAAAATGTTTCTAAAAACAATACTTAAGGCCGGCTCATTTTGAACATAACATTCTGACCTAGGCACGTAAATACAAATAGCGTCCCAATCAGCCCGAACCCCTTAATAGTAAATTATTTCATTTGTTTATATACGAAATATAGTCGCCCGGGCAGTCTTAGGGTGAAGATATAATAACCCAATGACACATAATAGATTCTGAAGTTTGAAAATTTCAAAATTTCGAATGAACATCTCCTTATAAGAAAAAACCGAATGAACCCTATAGTCTCGACTCCACATAACCTAATTTTCCACTAAAAATAGAGCCTACTATTTCACTCGAATATTAACAGCAAGTGAATGTTTTAGCCATTACCCTATACGATATTCCCTTCCTATTAATCACGTCATATATTTCGTCTCATCATAGTTTTTTTTGTTTGGTGTTAAAGACCCCAAAATCTGTTCCTTCTTAACTATTGACAAATATACCATTACAAAATGTATTTGCCAGTAAGCGGAACAGCTCGCAGGCCATCAGTGGGGGTACGGAAAGTATGGTAGATGTGAAAGATCTCTTACCAAGCTTCCTGCAAAACAGCTTCAACTATTTGTCTCATCACCGTCATGCAGAAAGATGACTTCGCCTTGTCTATCGGTTTTGGTCTGTTGGATAGCCTTGTAGCTATAACAGATCCTTGTTTGGCCCTCTTGTGTTTGTCAAGTATTTCCAGTTTTACGAAATCTTATCAGCCAATTCACGAGCATCTTGCTTTGTCCTACTTCAAAAGCGTTCTTAAGCTATCCTTATCGATCTCGGATGACCAGCCGGGCCGAGATTCATCCTCCAGCTGTAAGACGAGATTGTTGAATTTCGCAAGCCATTTTCCAATTGTCCTCTAGAGCGTCGAGTCCAAAGTTTGCAGACCAAATCTGCTAGAACAGCCATTTGACCTGGACAAAAAAAATTAGACATTGGACGCATAATCTCATGGTGTATCGAAGCAAGTAAACAAACGAAGGAGAACTAAAGAAAAATATAAACATTTGAAAAGTACTATTATTTGTGGACTAACTTGGGATTTGTGGCCATTCAGTGAACATTTGAGACTTATCAAGTTCGATTATCGGATTATAATACATAGGACAGTTGACGGGAAAAGAACTAATGATAGACTTTGTGATCATGTGTAAATGCTTTCATATTTATACCAACCCTGACCTGTTCAGCAGGGCAGTTGATAGTCTCTCGTTGCTGCGCAGGCGTCCAATGTCTGTGCGGCCTGACAATAGATGCCGTTTTCCTGTCAAAAGCTTCCCGTAAGAGCTAACAACTGATTTATCCCTGACTCGACTTTTGACGTGAAGTCTTCTCTTATGAGTTTCAAGCAACACATACACAACGGTGATTGCTGCATAAATATAAGATTCGTTATTAGCTAAACGCTTTTCCTTATATTTACAAAGTTCACTTATATAACATCACCGAAATCATAATTATATAGCGCAGTGTACATGTACGTTCTTTCGGAGAATTGTGTCGAACATGCAGCGTCTGTGAACGATGTGAAATAACTCGCGCCCCGCCTTTTTTTTGTTCAATATTTGTTCCCATATTTCGATAAAATGGGGCGTGCATGGCGGACAGGGCCTAAGCGAATACACAAAACTGTACAAACACTCTGAGCAAACTAGGCCAAATAGTAAATAGTCAATAACAGCGGACTATTTGCTGTTTGGCCTACCAGCCGCACTTATATTTTTAACAATAACTGCTTTATTTTACAATAGAATGTGCGATTACTAATCGGTTTATAATCGAATCTGTCCCAACAAGGGGAGATAGTAGAGGTTAAGTTAAAGTGATCATTTGATGCGTTTCCTTTCTATACAATTTACGCATCTGAATAATAATCTATATTTAATTATCGAAAGTTCTTTTCATGACACAGGTTATAGCTTAGATGTCGTAAGCGGCCAGAAAAAAATAAAATCTGTAGCTAAATTTGTGTGTTAAAGTCATTTAAATTCGAAGCTTATCAGCCGTGCAGTTGTTCAAACCTGTTAGAGGAGGGGTCTTAAGATTATGTTGGCGAGAAGCCTCGTCATTCAGTTATTTTTCAGACTAACCCTTACAAAAATTCTTTTAACTTTTAAACTTAAATAGGACATATTCATAAGTGGGAACAAAGAGGACAGAACTTGCAGCCCTGGTTTAAGCTGGATTTAATATAAGGTACTGATCTGTTTTACTTTTAGATCACTTCCACGAACTCCTTTTCGTAAATATCTAGGCTGCTTTAAATAGTGGAATCACCTAACTGAATAAATCAATCAAGTACATCGCTTTTTAGTTGTTGAAAGCTTCTACGCGGCTGAAACACGGCGTTATTGATGTGCCATACTTTATATTGATGTACCTGCAGATCTGACACAATCTAGGTTAGAGCATTGGTTAGTCTCGTATAGTAAACTATATTCTAAAACAGTGGAGTTTTAAGGGTGTTTACTAAGCTCGATTTCTAATTTGTCCACTTTGTCCTGGGGTGGTAGGGTCAGAAAGGACCTTTTAAGGCTTTTGCAAATTCGTATTGTGGTAAAATATCCGTAGCCAGTCCGTGGATAGCTCAGAGCCCCAGCTACAACGTAAGCGTAATACCTTCAGACTGTCTCCAGCCGCTTCTGAGTGATTAAAAAAAAATTAAAAGAAGGTTTATTTTGACTCGCGTTTCGATACTTTCTATTTTGAAGCTCTTGAAGAAAACTAAAAGAAGAATGAGAAAATATGACAAAATAAGGTTTAGGTTATTATTCTTAAAGGAGAGCAAATAACAACGCTAATCCTTAGGTAGTGTTCGTATTCCTATTCGCTTCGAGGCTTGACAAAGTACACAGATACATTAACTCTGTACGGGGGCAAAGGCGAGCAAAATTCCTAAGACTTACTTGAAAAACCTTGAGTAGGAAGCACTGGAAATTTAAACGCTGTATTTTAAAGCATTTAATTTGTTATAAAGTGAATGCTTGCCGCTTATTTGATGACGTTTCGTTAATATTTGTAGGCCAATACGTCAGCGTTGCATCATCGTAACAGGTTCTTTATTAGCGTTTACCTTTGTGGGTAAACGGTGCTCGAAGCGGTCATATGGACACCATTCAGATGTAGCATCTTATTACCTCAAGTAATTTACGAAATTAGAAAGTTGTGCCACTTACTCATTAACTTAATGAAAGTGAAAGCAACGCATAACTTTTTCTAGACTAGACCGATCCAAAACTTCGCTTTAATCTATTTTTTACCTTATGAGTGACCGACCGACCTTATGAGTGACCGACTTTACCAGTTGGGTCGCCATTTGAACGTAATTTTCTTTTTGAATCGAGACGATGTTCAAAATGGTGATGACAATAGCAGCTTGTTGTCAAAAACTGGCCACAGTAAAATTTCAGAAAGCTCCTTGATAATAGAATGTATTAATGTATCCAAAGCAGGCTACATTGTAATGGTTGCACATTCCCTAAGGAGCCATACAAAGTACCGCTTCTGATCGGAAATTGGGCCTGGTAAACAGGAGAACGATCACTAGTAGAAAAACAAACTTTACTCTCGGTCGATTCTAGCCATTCCCCCTGTTCCGAATAGACGCGATTAATTTGTCCTAGTTGTAGCGGATTTAAGCAAGAGTCTTGTTTATTGCAAATGTTATTAGTACTTGAAGAAACATATCGTTTCGTTTTGTTCTTACCAGAGTGTGGATGGTCTTTTCTACATTAGGTAAATTCGCTGCGACGAATCAAAATTGTTACTTTGGTTCTGTCCACCATTATACCATATAGTGAGTATACAGAATCTTCGTGAACGGAAGTAATTTCGTGTGGCCTGCACTAGCTTCGTATGTTTTCGATGCGCACCTATGTAGAAGCGACTTGTCGTCAGTGTATATTATTAATTATTTGAGCCTTAGAATGTAGGCAAACCTGGCTATGTAAAGCCTATTTTTCCTCAGTGGGAAACATTTCCTCACTCCAGCTTACCATTGTGCCTAACATAGTTGCCACATCACGCAAAAAGTTCTTCAATACAAAGCGTGTTACCTCTGACACATGTGTTACGGCAATAGTGTTGAAGTGCCAATCCACAACTAATTTCTACGGTAATTTTTTCCGGGACGATTTAATTCGACCGCGATGATGATGATGGAAAACTACCTTTCATAGCTAATTATGACATGAGTTAAATACAACACTAAAGCCAATCAGATATAGACGGATGCCTAAGGTAGTATATCAAAGCCTAGACAATGTTGTGATTAGCAAAGGATAGCTATGTATGTAGAATTTGTCGTTTACAATCGTTGCTGTAACCGAATAAAAACCAATAGCTTCCGTAACCGGTGCTATTGTGGTAACTTTTTTTTTTTTTTTTTCTCATACTAATGCTGTTACTGGGCCAATACTGATGGGCATATTTACTTATCTCAACCCGATAGTACATGTCCTTGCTTAAACAGCAAAGAGAGCAAAAAGTTATCTGGTAATTGTCACAAAAGTCATCTTTGTACATGCTGTCGATATAACTCCTCATGTAGTCTTCATTCTGCGTGTGTGAAGATGAAGCGAAGGATGTCTTGTTCGCGAAAAGAATCTGGACGATTTAAACGTAAGTAATCATCTTTTCGACAGTCAATTACCGTAATCATTTTTGCGCATCATATACGCCAATTGAATAGTATTCCATAAATCTCCGTAACGTTACTGAATGTCTTTGGGATCATTTATTTCTCTGCTCTTCGTCCCCGATCTCATGCTTGTTATATCCTATTGTATTGATCATTAATCTTTTTTGCTTCATGTTAGCTATTACCATATCTCAATGAATGTGGCTTATAGTAGTAGTGGTACGTCGGGATCACATTGATCCTCTTTACAAGCTTAACTTTAACAATATTGTTCTCTTTCTTCAATGTTGTCGACAAGGATACCGTTTACAGTTATGCGGTAAAGCCGTACACAAATAAACGTGTTGTCCTATAGAACGCATAATAACATGTAGCTTATCAAAATTTTTACAATCATAAAACCTAATCCTGCGAAATACACTATCTGAAGTTTCGCTCGTATACACTTCGAGACCCATGGGGGATGATTTTACTGCCATCTCTCGTGAAAACTAACTCGAATGAATTACGAAATCGTGTAATGCGTCAGTTATTTAAAAAAACAGAAGTGATCGTGCATAGCTTAACCCACCGCTCTGATGCGGCGTCCGTTGATTTTTACTAGATCTGTCACATTTGGATGAGGCAATCATTAAATGGTTACTCCGATCATTGTTTACCTACTGAACTGCCAAAACAACGACATACCCATATTTTGCCATGCATCTTCCATATCACTAATCACTAAAATACGCTCCTGTTAACACCTGTTACCTGTTAGTAATGTAATCAGATATGATCTGACTCTCAGGCCATGGATAGACAGTATTCTCATAGAGCTAACTTGGTTTAATGTTTTCTCCTGTGTAACATTCGTATCTGTGATCAGTGTACTTATATTTTCGAGGTCCTAAGTAGTTCTATTTGCACTTGCCGTCGTTTGCACATAGCCGTAAAAAGTTCGTACGCTGTTTGTGGTAAAAATCGTTTGTTAGCTAAAATAGGAACATACCTTTGTATGTTTTTCAGTGGTTTTCTATTAGATGCCTGAGGAAAGCTTGTCACGTATTAACATGCAATAGGGCACGCCATGAGACATGTGGCATTTACTAACTTTGATTTTGTTTTTGCGATACTTTACAATATAGATATTTACATTCATTGTTAATTAAACATGAAGGACAAATGTGAGGCTTATTCCCATATTATAAGGAGAGATCAGTGACTTCCCACCAATCTGTTGATCTGATTGGCGACTACTACTACTACTACTACTACTAGTATTATTATCAATGATTAAGTAGTTTCCAGTTCGAAGCTAGACCTTGCGATTCCCTCCATTGCGAAAGACGATTGTCGAACCAAATCTGAAGTAGAAAAATACAGAAACGATCTTTCAATACGTAAATTCCGTCTGAATCCCACTTCATTGACAGGCGTTACTACAGCCGGCAGACTAAGCCATCAGCGTCCATGTTGCCATTATCGCTTAGCGTTTTTCGACACTGACCAAATACGGTGCAGGAGTGATATGGACACAGTTAGATCGTACAGTGAATCTTTTTTTAAAAAACGATACGGATACGTTTCTTTAATTTATACAATCCACGTCGTAAAATTTCGAAAAACAAAAAATCAAAATGCTCAAAAATATCACCAATAAATTTCTATTAAGTGGTTGTTTTTCCTTTTTTTTTTTTTTGCGAAATTGGTCATTGAAGCCTAACTTACAAACTATAACTAGCATACAATTATTCGTACGGTGATTATTCCTCATGCTGATTCTATGTTTCCGTACTTGGTACAGTTTCAGACAAAACATATGCTTATTTCACTAACTATCTTTGACTCCGTAGAGCACTTCCGAGTTACTGCAGCTATACGTTATAAGCAAAGGTAAATTTCGCTCTGTCTACGTGTCATTCAGAGAGGAAACCTATGATTTCTGCAATTATCTTTCACAAGTCGTAGCATAGATCATGCGACCAAGACCGTTACCTACGGGCTATAGCGAAGCATTTAGCTGCTCTGCAATGGGCGGAACTACTTCGGATCTTTCCCGTCATCTGAAGGTGAAGACGTTAAGAGCATTTATTTTTTTGATATGCCTTCTTCGCTGAGTGACGATATAGACACGATTCTGTGCATGACGTGCAGCTAAACAGAACTTTGAAAAGTCCTAAACCGTCTTGACATGGCTGCAATCTAAAATCCAATGTTCGTCTATAGTTTTGATAGAAATTTCGGACTAAGACCTATTCAAGGGTATCGCCTGTGAAGGCCTTACAAAATAATTCTAAAATGGCAACGATTAGGACAGGCGGAGCAATAAGTGCTACAAGTTAAGTTGTTACAATATTGCCAGTAGCATTCAACCACACGCGTAATGATCGTCGACCGCTTTTATCATCAATTTGATCGCTTGAAACGACCTGATCGCTGAATATGTTTACGTTAGAAACTGCATCTGGACAGCTAAAGGGCTTAATAAATTTTAACAATTTGAATTAATAGAATTACGATGTCATTGATGTCCATATAGCTACGCCGACTGATAAGTATTTTTGCGACAGATATCGCTATAGCGGCGTCGGATTCGTGTTATCGATACTACAGAGAGTTGTGATGTAAATGAAGAGCGGTATCGTATTAATCAGGTTCTCTTCTAGCACGAAACAGTTTTGATAAACATAGTAAGACGCGGCACAGGGCACTATATCAGAGATCAGACGAAAACAAAATGAACTCGACAAGCACCTGGTGATCCTATTAAAAGCATTGGTTCGTGCGCATTAGCCCTGTAACAATGGCCTTAAAACAAGCATTGAGACCATATGGTAATGTTGCGACCACGGAAGCTTGGTTAATTAATGGACAAAGGCCCAGTTCCAAAAAGACGCAGGTGCGAGCATATTCGACATGGCTCAACTGTTTGACTTCTACATATTTATTTAGTGTTATTTTAAAAATTGGCTTTTTTGCACATAAGAAAGGCAATACAAAAGCGATGTTTGCCTACCCTGACTGCCTGCACCGGTAATCCGAGTTCCGCTGCTATGATAACGACGTCGGCGATCTGAGGATTTTTATCCCGAGTGAAAAAGTCTTCTAGTCTATTTGCTTGGGCAGAGCTAAGAAATGGAAGCTTTGCCTGAAGATCGGGACAGCGATGGGCATAGATCGCCGTTGTCTCTGAGGTCATTTTGTCCTCACGTGTGTGGCTCTAAACGAAGACAGCTCAATTAGCCGATATTTCCTGACTGAAAAATTTACGGTCTTCTCATTTCCAAAGTACTATGAAATCTTGAATCTTGGCAAATAGCATTGTTAGCATTTAGCCCTGTTCTCCGAACACGTTACCTAGATTCAAGCGATATATATTTCGATCTAATATGTTGCCTGAAAAAGCAATGAATGATATTTCAATAAAGATCAAGGAGTAAAGAGAATAGTTACTAACACTACAGTTACGCGTGTTAAGAGATGTAGTGCCTATCAGTCCTGCTTGGCCTAGATGGCATTGGTATTTTGAACGGTCAGATGAAATGCCGTACCGATATATGTTGCCGAAGTGCACCAACTGCAACAAAAAAGCATGCTCACACGATTTAAATACCAAATTTTTTATGAAAGTTTTATTTCTAAGGCAAAAGTCACTTGCTCTATTTGATTCTATACGTAATAAGCACTCAAAAAACAATGGAGCGCGCTTTGCAGATTGCAGATTGAATGGTATAAATGATAAAGTAAAGGCTGGAGTAGGCGAAGTTTGTACTACGACCTTTGTCGAATGCCACTGGTTTCGTAGGGGCTCTTTGAAGCAGCCTGTAGCTCTGTCGGTAGCCCAATGTTTGTTCCTGATTATCAACGCCTCAGCATCACATAGTGGACCATGAGGCGCAGTCTCGTAATCTATCAGAGAACGCTTTTTGTTCTTCTACGATCCCTTTCGTTTGCAGGAGAACCTAAACAAAGACAGTGATCGAATCGTCTTTGACTTTCTTGACACGTCGCCGGACCGTGCTAAAACGTTGAGCTGCGTTAGATCTGTAAACAAACAATAATAATGATTAGTCTCTCAACTATTGTAGAGCAACAAATTTCCCCCTTTTCTCAACCTTTCCGACCAGCTACTCAGTGTAAATACCTCCACCAATTGGCGCACATATTCATGAAGATCAAGCAGTATAATTATTCAGTTAGTCTCTTAATACGTTTAGATTTACGTAGTTCAGCAGCACGCAAAGAACGTAGCTGCGGACTGCAGCTTACAAAGATCTATAAATTTACATGACGAAGAGTGGATTATGTAATGAGGAACAGCTCACTAGAAGTAGCTGGATATTATCCTTACACCTTGCATGATAAAATTTCTTTATTCGCGTAAATTGCGTTATACCCATTTGGTGTCGGGACCATCTTATAGCTAACACTTAGAATTAGCCCAGGCATAACGTGTGTTTTTTTTTTAATCTAGTAATAGCCTTTCTCCGATTTCGGCGCTTCCTTTTTGCCCACCAAAAATGTTTGCGCAAGTACCCTGCGTAATCCTTTCTAGACAATCATAGGCCGAGTTACTGGTCGTCGGGGAGGTCTGTCGAAAGCGGAAAAGTGTACAGACGCAAAGATGTCGCATGCCCCCGTGTTAGTTGCTGTTGTGTTGTTTGTCGTCGGACTGTAAGTGTTCCCGTTCCACTCGTCGCCAACGATGCGAGTCAGAAAGAAGCTAGAATATAATCAATCAGCCGGATCAGACGCCGCAGTCCCGACTACTCGGCCCACGCGGACATTTGCTGCTCGTCTACGAAATGCCATCACTGGACAAGACAATGACGATGAACAGGCAGAACTTTCGCCAGCTAAGAACAGCCTGGTATAAGCGGGTGTTATCGATGCCAATGGGCACCCCACCGAGCAGCGAGTCTCGTCACTAATGCAATAATGCGTCGTTTACCAATGATAATCCATTATGTAAATACGTGCTTTCCGTACATAAAGCGTTTACCCTCGCATTGATATTAATAACAACAATATATAATGCAAGGCGTTTACATGACGTACTAACGTTTATAGTATTTCTATCGCCACAATGGCTTGTTGTCGTCGTTAACGATATCGTTGAATTATATAGTGTTTCTTGTTATTATGTATATGCTTCGTGTCATTAGCTGGGAATTCTTTTACACCAGAAGCAGCGTTGAATTCGACCTCACCGGTGTGTGGGTTGACGATTCTGGGTCCACAATTGTGGCCTCCTCGTCCCTTTCCTGTCGCACGGCAACCGGTTCATCTTTTTGCACAGCAATGAAGAAACGATACTTTTAATGATCATGGAAAAAGTCGTACTGCTGCCTCCGATAATGATGTCGGCGATGATCACACGACATCGTAGTCCCACACACGACTTTTAGTAGGATATACGTATAAGCTTGAGCGTCGCCCTTGATCAAGTACCCTCGAATACGTCGTGCGCACCGGCTACATTTGCATACGTATTCACATGAAGCTGCACCGAATCTGAACTCTTGAGCCGATAAGTTGTTGTGCCGGCGAAAGCCGAAGAAACAGTTGAAAAATGAATCAAGCAAGCAGATCCCATATAAGCACGGTATCGGTACCAAACACGTGTGAAGTCTTTGTAAACGAGCACACTTTGTATATAAGCATTTGCTACTAAGTAAGCACTGAGATCATCTATAACACGCGGTTGATAAACCTGGTCTAATTTGATGATATCATATTGATGTTCTGATAGGCGTTCGCCTCCGCGAAATGACAGATTCCGTTATAAAAATATGTCCGAGGTTTCAGTATGGGGCCCGTAGGCTTTTGCGAGGCCAGGGCCAATTCTGCTTTGTCCTACGTGTCCAAGGGCATAACTACGTGAATTAGTCAAAACGAACAAGTAAAATGGGCTACTTTTTAAACAATAATGAAGATGTACGTAAATTCGTTATTCCACACATAGCTTTGGATTATTGAAATCTGAGCACGCAGTAACTACCCATTGAGTCATCACGGTTGCAATTCCTGTACTCTTGAACTTAACTTACCCAGTAGAGGAAATCACCTGCAAACTGTGTACAGGCACACAAGAAACTGTTGAATAGACAATATCAATAAACTAAAACGAACTTTAATTTCGAATGTATAGTTGCAAACTGCCGCTGCTTATAATCAGATGCAACGAACTTTGCTGTGCGTCCAAATCTGAACCTTTTTTTGTAAGTTGTTTTATAACTACATTTCAACAACAACAACAACAAATAAACGTTTCAACGATTCCTTGCATGCGCTACAAGTGTTATTCCGCTAGGCCCTGTATATTTATGGTAACCCTCACTTATCGCGATGACAGCTTTGATTCGGGCTCTGAAAAACTTCCAGGCCTGTCTCAAATGTTCCCTTCCAAAGGTGCGGGCGCCTTCTTGGTAGCGCGGATTACCCCTTTGATCTCACTCAAGAATCCCCTTTCCATAAAAGGCTCAAATCTGGACTGTTTGACGGCCATATGTGCCCATTTAAGAAGGGGCTCGTACTGTTAAGTAGGAAACCCTGTACTAATCGGCTTATGTGAGCCGCAGCGTTTTTTGGTTGAGAGACAAATGGTAAGACCCTCCAGTTGTCTTAGACACTCTAGCTATTATCCACAGTCGCAGTTAGTAAAACATATAGATGTAAACTTCTTTAATGATACGGTCGTCTAAAAGAATTATGGTGGCTTTTTTTTTGAGAAACTCTTATGAATTCATGACATATACTTCGAGCTCCCGTGACACGATACACATCGAATTTCTCAACTAACGTCCCAGCACAAATAGTAAAATGGATGACAGAATCAAATGGCTCTCGACTCCGCACTGTTTCTCTTTTGTAAACAATTTCCTTCTGTGCTGCATCCGGACCTAGTTCTGCTCCTGGTGCGGCTGTACACACGTTTAGGGTGTCGAACACTGTTAACTTTAGGTAACCGAATGGGTTTACATTCTTGGTGGAAGTTTGTTCCGCATGGGTACGTTACATAATAGTTTATATTCGATAATAATGTGCTGCCTTTCGCCAAGATGAATTGGTTATTTTGTTCTAGAAAGAAACGATTTTATGGTTCGAAGAATAGCGGATGGGCCTATATTCGCTACGACAAAGCTTGTCCGAACATGAAAGCCCTACGTTATATATGTTCACAGCTTTATAGTATCGAAGGCAGCGTCACTACAAACAATAAAACGGATATTATTATTATAACAGTAACAGCCGTTCACACAAGTTTCCATGTTAATATCCGATTAAGTATATTAGAATTGAAGAAACTATTCCACACATATACCACAGTACACAGCACGATAACAGTCGATAGAAGGACGGAATTGCCTGACAGCATCTGAGTGCTAAATTGTCTTCCAGCATTCAAATTAATATTAAGAAGTTTCATTTTTGAATGAAATCAAATCCTTGCAGGAATAATAATTTCTTTGTAGTGTACTTGTCCATGTTACCCCGTTATGTCCTGTAGCGTTCAAGTTACTTCCTACTTTGTCATCGCCTCTATGTAAAACGCCTAGCGAATTAACAAGACATTTATAGTATATAATACACTCGATCCTGGACCGAAATTGTTCGATCGGCATCTAGTAAAGTTGAGCTTTCTATCATTTCTACATTCTCTCCTTTATATCTTCTTATGAGAGTTTAATGCCGGTATAGATTCAATCTATTCAACTTCGATCCTGGCCCATATCGAATTTTATCTACACGGTTTTTCCTTCCACAGCTGAAAGCGTTCCACATCTGAGATCGTAAACAGGAGCCACAGTCTTTCCATGCTCGTGCCAATTCCGCCGAAAAGCTAAATCATCATTACGGCAACGACACATAGTTTCACTTTTCATTTGACAAACTGACCATCATAGTAACCTGTGATAAAGATACTCACATCGTTTGTTTCAGAGTACCCGATCCACTTCAGCGTCCGTTGTCACTTTACGAGGGCTTTTGCAATCGTGCGCTACCGCTGGCTTTCGTTATGCAAATGCACGATAGCCACGTATACAGGCCAACTGAGCGATATTATTGTATGTAGTATAATTGTGCGTTACAGGGTGGCGCCGTAGCTCGTCGGGACGAGCCGACATCAACGCCCGGTTCGGTGCAGCGCGACGAGATTGACCGTCGTCTTCCTCTTGCCCTCCTCGTCGTTCTGTGCGCATGAGGAAAGAACGTCCGCTGACTGTGCTCATGCCCACGCCGTAGCTGAGGCAAAGGCAGAGAATGGCAAAGGAGATCAACTCCTTGGGATAGAAACTTTTCAACTTCTCGATCGCAAAAAGTATTCACTATATTCGACCAAATTGCGCTGAAATTCTAACTAAGCCGTTGTGAGGCTTATTATAAGTATTTACAACTGGGGAAAGTGGTTATCGGTCGCTATGAGTATATATGAGGCTATATGTAGCTGAGATCCGTCAAGAATTGACCATGGCTGATAAACAGAAGGAAATTTAATCGTTTATAGGATGTGAGATGTTACTTGGGTTGCAAGCACTGATTGTTTCAGTACAGCCCAGCGAAACTTCCTATGGTGCTAGGATAAAAATTTTCAAGCTGAGTATGCCAGAGAACGCTGTTTCTACCATCCTGCTTAAACCGAGCGCGGCACAGAAAACTTCTGACCATCAAAATACACTAAAAAAATGTACAAATTTTATTGATAACTAGCGTGTGAATAAGGTAGCAGTGATACTTACTAATGTGTCGGAAATTGGAAACGCGTAGATACGGCAGAACGCGGCAGAAACGCGTAGATACGACGATGTTACCTGTTGTAACCGGCTTTTCGTAAACATTTCGTTTGTCGGTTAAAGAAAACTGAACATCTTTTCGTGAGCAGATTCAAGCGCTTGATGAAAAAGTGTTTTTATCGATTTCTTGCTACTTTCAAAAACACAATGTGTTTATTCGAATGCTTCGTTCTTTAAGACGCTTCATAATTATCCTTAAAGCTGGCCAGCCCTAAACAATTCTACTCGATGAAAAAGGAAACGATTTTTTTTAATTTTCACCGCTATAGAACCGATTTTAATGTAATTGTTTTATTGGATGTTCATCCACCGTGTGCTGTTTATTGCCCCAGCATAACAAAGGCGGAAAACAATACGAAAAAAACAACGTTAGCAAATCTTAGTATCGTTTGCTAAGAGTTTTTGAAATCTGGTGAACACAACTTAAGGCGTCCAACTTCAAAAGAGGAGCAACGCAAACTGAACTGAGATCCATAATAGCATTCGCCATATCTGCCTGCTTTAGCATCCTCTGTTCTTGTATCTCTACAAATTGGCGATCAAGCCTTCACCGTAAAAAATGGAGTCAAAAATGTCACGATGAAATTTTTGTACACGAGAGAGATCCATCCTCTAACCACTCGATGGGACTTACCTTTGCCGAAAAAAAAAAAAAAAAACAATTACTGTTGAAAACACAGAAGTTAATGAGTTGCGTACAACTCATTAACTTCTGTGTTTTTACGGTTTCTGCTCAATGTTTATCTATATTATTAATATATGTGTTTATTAGCAAATCGTATATCTTCACCGTGTAATATTTATTCTACCATAATTAGCGACGGAGAAAAATAATGAGAGTCATTGCGGAATAAATGCACGTTTCTTTTTTTAGACACCGCGGTTCATGTGGCCCCAGTTGGGACAATATTCTATGGCTATCTGCCATTTTATACACTTTCTGTAAATGTTTGAAACAGTATGGATATCGCACCCGGCAACCTGCGCAATCGTAAGCCGTCAAATGGCTTGAATCTATCCGTACGGACACGACAGTCATAGATGCCTAGGCCAAACATTTTCGCTGACCAGACGAACTATAGCTACAGTTCTCGAGCATTTCATATTATGTCCTTAGGATTCAGGCCACCAGAACTAGGTTTAGGGTTATAGGTGGCAATGAGTCATGCTCCGTCGAAAAGTTTTATGCCCAAAAGATTTCACTTGGAGATGCAATGCGAACGTGAGTTGGCCAGTAACGGTGGACATCACCGATGGATATAGCAAACGAATACGAGATTCATAAGCGCACAAATAACTGACCTGTTGATGACGAGCTCTAAACATTTATAACATTCACTACTCCTAAAGGATATGAAGTCCTGACTATTAAAGTTTCACACTTCTATTTCATTTACTTCATCAGCGAGTGTTATACATTAATTTCAACACATTCTAATTAATCATGGTTTTGCTTTTTCTGTCCTCATTATTTGCATGTTGAACGCTTGTTAGGGTTCATGCTCTAAGATAACAGTGGATTCATTTATAGAATGGACGGAAAGAAGATATCAAAGTCTGAGCTTTTTCAAACGAGTAACTGCTACAAATTCGACAGTTATTTGGCTCAAGTTCAGAATACCAGAAATGTGGTGTTTTAACGGTAACAGGCAGACGCTTACCTTCGATATAGCACCACATCTCTTTGACCCGGTACTATTCAAGGTGACGTTAGTAGCGTTGAGGTATTTTATAAGGGGATGCCGCATACGCTGTCTTTTTGAATCCTGAATAGCATTCCTGACGAAAAAAATAATATTATCTATATAATAAATATAATAATATAATAAATATAATAAATAATGATATCTATAGCTAGAAGGCTTGCTCAGTTCAACCAGTGTTTTTTGCCAGTTTTCGACATTTTATCACGGAACCAGGTTACTACGTAGTGGTTTAAAGGAGCAATCATTTAAAATATGGGCCACAAATATTGCAAACTGGTGATAGCTTTGATTTGGGTGTCCTCTGAACACAGATAATCTAAGGAGGTTGGTTTTACCCCTCGTCCCTCACTTTTTTATCAGCTTCTACTATACTCCCATTTTAAATAAAGATTTTTTTTTTTTATTAATGCTGGATTCATTTACAAACAGGAATACGACTCTTGACAGTAATTAATTCAATATGTAAATACTTCAATATTTGTCCCTTGATCTCGCCATAAACTTTATTAAACCATTTACAAAGTTGGTTCATGCGCGACTGATATAAGGATATCGCCATTTTACTGTTATAAGAATTATGTCAAGTACCAGTGCGAGTCGCATCGATAGCCATCGACTACTGCCATCTTCGAATCAGCTTAAATTTTTTATTTAAAATATATTTTACGGCCGTGTAAGAAATTCAAAATGGTTTCTTACAGTTGTTGCTTTATAATGCACCGGAGATTATCGAGAAAATTCTTTGCGGGCAAATCCTTGGTAAAATTTCTGAGTTTCTCGATCTATAGAACTTCAGAATATTTAAGGAAATGTAGAATTAAAGATAACCAATGATTCCCTCACTATATATGAAAGCGATCTATATAGCGGTACCTGTATCCGAAGTCTGGAAACTGCAGCTACCGACAGCGAGAGTAATACGTTCTTGTGGAGATGTTGAAGAGGTCGTGGAATGGAAGCACCATGGCATATTCATACACACAAACACGCATATATATATATATATGTATGTGTATACAAACGAAAATACAGAATTGTTTTTTTTATCATAGGATCTGGTGTTGGATAACACCAAGCTTTGTTTTTTTGTGACCGTGACAGCTTAAATCTGGGATGTACTAGGTGCTTGTTGTGTGCCAACCATGCTCTAGTGATGGGATTGGCGCTCTTCAAGTGAATCTGTCCTGCCCTGATTCATGAATATCTACCTAATTGACCATCTCTGTTCCTTTTTATCATTCTTTATCTTAGAATTGTTCATCGAAGTAGAAGGTGGCGCAGTATAGCATGCGATGCGGGTCACCGTATGTACGCAAAAAAGTTACCTGGTAAAAAATACCGGTATAAAACGTCAATATTTAAAATGCAGATCTTTAGAAAATGCCGATTTGAATTTTTCATTTCGTTTACGTTCTATGAATGCGAAACTACACATGGTACATACTATGGGTGATGTTTCGATTAAAATAAACACATTTCTTGTTTCTGATTACCGATTTCGCATCGTTCTTCTTACCACTTGGCGACAACTAACTTATTAATTATACTTTAGGAAGTAACAAAATAATACGATGAAGAACTGAGAACGATTGCAACTCCTATCAAAACCGTGTATTTGGTGAATATATATATATATATATATATATATATATACCACCTAGAAACAGTGTTACTGCTTGACACCCCACACGGTAGTATTGTTGTTACTCCTATTATTATTGCTGTGTAGCAATAGCTTCCGCTGTATGCTCCCATGGACCTTTCGTTAAGTAAGTCCATGTACCATTACTTAATTGGACTTGCCTTCTGCCCTTTCTGTTCAGTTTTTGGGCGCGTGTGTTGCAACAACGTTTGTTCATGTCTCGTATCTATCAATGGTCCATACGGGTTCACTAATATAATATTTTATGCAACGTCCCAGACCTTAGACCCAAAAGTACGCTTGGCTCTGAATCGCTTTCTTACGACTTTTTTGTTTTAGTTAAGATACGAAGAAGAGTTGTCCGTTCCCGGACAACGATGACTGGCAGAACTGATTGAACCTACCTGGTAATCTGTACTGTCTGTGGATTAATCTATATGGGGGATGGACGAAATCTGGTCTATAAAAACTCTTTTCAGTGGGCAATATGGTTAGGGCAACAGGGTGATTTCTTGTGCGCATTTGAACGAAATTGAATTGTACTCTGAGATCGCTAAGTCCTTGAAATTTTTTATTAAACTAAAATCGACGGCACGCGGTTTCATATATGCTAAAAATACGGTAGGCCATACAGCTTTCAGGTGGCCGTACAGAATAACTTACTATAAAGACCTATATAAACACAGCTTATTATCAGTTTGCTCTTGAAACCGCAAGTGCGGTTAAAAAAATATGATTTTAAAACTCTAACGAACTTCGAAAAAAGATAGTACCGCCATATAATCTCACCGTTGAAAACTCTGGTCCAAAAAATTCAGTGACGCATGCTGCACTAAATTTTTAGACCCATACGCAGTTAAAAAATTCTGTAAGTTTGAGAATATTGCAGTAAACTAAAGAACGTTGTAAGGAAAAACGGATTGGTCCATATAGTTCTCCCTTTTTTTCACACCAATTGCGCTAGCAACCCAGAAATAGCGCATTCGATAATCATGTTACTGGGTCAGCAAACATAACATCCAAAGTTAACCACTATTTCTGGGCCTTACGGCAAGGCCTTGCTTAGATTTGCGTTTATTCAATTTTTAGCTGTATACAATACAGATCCACAGTGTAGCATTTAAGATGGGAATTTTTCTTATGAGTTCTTTTCAAGATTGGATCTATTAAAGAGACACAGATATTTGAGCGATTTTTTTCTACGTGCTTCGAGCGTTATTCCTAACGTCTATGTCTACTCAACATAGTAAGCATTCATTGTAATTTCAGCTTTAATCCGCACTTATCAGTTTTTGTCAGAATAGTCGACTTTGATCCGAAACTGCCTTTGATGATAGGCATGCGTCAATTAAACTTCCTAAGGTGTGGCTTAAGTATAATACATACAAAAATTCAAGTGGTATTAAATTTTTAGCTAATAGACGGCTAAGGGTCTCGCAAGATTCTTGGCCGTTTGGTAGCATGCAAGAGCTCGAAATGGCCAAGAAGTCCTAAAAAAACTAACTACTAGGACATAACTGAACTGCTTACTTCGAACCTGATAATACTTTTAAAATGTCATCTAATTTCTAATTGGAAAGGCAGATAATAATAATAATAACAATAACAAGTAGCTTGATTAAAAAATGCCAAATCAATAACCTATATGATACATATATGATGAATTCTCGATACTATCAGATGAAGGCTTTATGAAGGATCTTCCAGTTTGTCACATAGGATCCCGTCCAAAATTAGAACCGGTAGTAATAATGCGAACCGTTGATTCCGGGAGAAAAGAAGTTGAGGCCTCATCCAGTACAAATGAAGTACACGTTTTGCCTATACGAGTTTGTTATTTTCCTTTAGAAACGACCATCTTCCTATTGGTATCAAGGATAGTCAGGTGTCGCATACCGACTATTCATACTACGACTACGCAGCTCGCCAAAGTTGTCCGATGTTGAATGGTGCATTCGTATATAATTTCACAATATTCGATATTCGCGTAGAGAAAAAGTAACGCTGTTTTGTTCGATCAATGCAGCTTGTAAGGATTCTTGTTTATCACCTTATTCCCCTCGAGCTCGTTACTGCATCTAGAACCCCATCCAGTTTTACTAAACGTACATCATGGTTTTGTTGGGGGTGGAGAGTTTACGTAACTCAGGGCTTCGGCGTACCTGCCGGATCTTTCTTCCGTTGCTTCACATCGACGTCATCTGTTACAATTCTGTTTGAAGACGTATTATTTTGGCGGTGCGTTTCTCGGTGCCGGAGAAACATTGAGGATTTCAAAAAGCTGTACAAACTCTTCCAATTTCGTATGTTTAAGGTACCTGATAATGATCTAATATTCGTGGTTTATCCTTTTGACCAATGGACGAGTTGTTTGCGAATGGCATTTCATCAATGATGAATCTGCCATACCAACGCCCACGCTTGGCAGTTGTGTCAGCTAATGGAAATAAATTTCTTGCCCCTAAATGATGAATTCGCTAACATTAAAGGAAAGCATAACAATCGCGTACATCAAAGGACCAGATCTGCCGCAAGTCTGAATTGGATTCAGAGGTTCCTTGTCTCCATATAGTATCTAAAAAATCTCAGTGATGTAACAGCCACCGCTGAATATATGTAGATGCCAATGGCAAAACGTTCTCGCGTTTTTGTGGACTGAGGCCTGTTTCCTCAATGCCTACACCATTTCAAATGCATTACTACTACATGGAGAGGTTTTTGCAATGTTGATAGGGGCCCTTGGGAGTGGAAAGAGGTAGAAAGTTTTGGTCATCCGACAACCTCCTTCCCAGTGACCTGCATTAATATAGTCTATCTATCTAACTTTGCTTTATT